>NW_022587816.1:0-50204 GCF_009834535.1 Camelus ferus
TCAAACCGTTCCCTTTGTGCTAGATGAACGAACGTCTCTCACATACTCATTTCTGAGAGATAAGTGTGTGTGAAGCCGTCCTTCACCTATCTTGTTGGGAACACAAAGTTTCTTTTCATTTGCAAACTCCACTCCATACATATATATGGGGAGGTACTAGCTCCAACTCGATTTTACAATGAAAACTGCAGGAAATTCTTACGGGCACTAGGAAAGAGACTGAGAAACCACAGTAAAAATTTCTTCTGCAAACCTTTACCTTGGTGCTAGATGAACGAACGTCTCTCCAAATGCCCAGTTCTTAGATATAAGTGTGTGTGAAAGCCGTACTTCACCTAGCTTGTTGGGAGCACAAAGTTTCTTTTCAGTGGCAAACTCCACTGCATACAAATATATGGGGAGGAACTAGCTCCAACTCGATTTTACAGTGAAAACTGCAGGAAATTCAAACCGGCACTAAGAAACAGACTGAGATACCAGAGTAAATGTTTCACCTGCAACCCGTTCCCTTGGACCAAGATGAACTAAAGTTTTTCCACAAGCTTAATTCTGAGAGATAAGTGTGTGTGAAAGCCGAACTTCACTTAGCTTGTTGGGAACACAAAGTTTCTCTTCAGTTGCAAACTCCATTCCATACATATATATGGGGAGGTACTAGCTCCAACTCGGTTTTACAGTGAAATTTGCAGGAACTTCAAACCGGCACTAGGAAACAGACCGAGAAACCAGAGAAAAAATTTCTCCTGCCAACCGTTCAGTTTGTTCTAGATGAACGAACGTCCATCCACATGCTCAGTTCTGAGAGATAAGTGTGTGTGAAAGCCGTCCTTCACCTAGATTGTTGGGAACACAAAGATTATCTTCAGTTGCAAACTCCACTCCATACATATATATGGGGAGGTACTAGTTCCAACTCGGTTTTACAGTGAAAACTGCAGGAAATTCAAACCGGCACTAGGAAACAGACTGAGAAACCAGAGTAAATGTTTCTCCTTCAAACCGTTCCCTTGGTTCTACATGAACGAACGTCTCTCCACATGCTCAGTTCTGAGAGATAATTGTGTGTGAAAGCCGTCCTTCACCTAGCTTGTTTGGAACACAAGTTTCTCTTCAGTTGCAAACTCCACTCCATACACATATATGGGGAGGTACTAGCTCCAACTCGGTTTTTCAGTGAAAACCGCAGGAAATTCAAACCGGCACTAGGAACAGACTTAGAAACCACAGTAAAAGTTTCTCCTGCCACCGGTTCCCTTGGTGCAGGATGAACGAACGTCTCTCCACATGCTCAGTTCTGAGAGATAAGTGTGTGTGAATGGCTTCCTTCACCCAGCTGTTTTGAACACAAATTTCTTTTCAGTTGCAAACACAACTCCATACATATATATAGGAGGTACTAGCTCCAACTCTGTTTTACAGTGCAAACTGCAGGAACTTCAAACTGGCATTAGGAAACACACTGAGAAACCAGAGTAAAAGTTTCTCCATCAAACGTTCCCTTTGTGCTAGATGAACGAATGTCTCTCCACTGCTAATTTCTGAGAGATAAGTGTGTGTGAAGCCGTCCTTCACCTAGCTTGTAGGAACCAAATTTTCTCTCAGTTGCAACTCCACACCATACATATATATGGGGAGGTACAAGCTCCAACTCGTTTTACAGTGACAAACTGCAGGGAACTTCAAACCGGCAACTAGGAAACAGACTGAGAAACCAGAGTAAAAGTTTCTTCCTGCAACCCGATTACCAATTGGTGCTCCTGAACGAACGTCTCTCGTCCAACATGCGCAGTTCTGAGAGATAAGTGTGTGTGATGAAAGCCGTCCTTAACCTAGCTTGTTGGGAACAGAAAGTTTTCTTTTGCAGTTGCAAACTCCACTCCACACCATATATGGGGAGTACTAGCTCCAAAACTGTTTTTACAGTGAAAACTGCAGGAGACTTCAAACTAGCTCAAGTAAAACAGACTGAGAAACCAGAGTAAAAGTTTCCCCTGCAACCCGTTCCCATTTTGCTAGATGAACGAACGTCTCTCCAATGCTCAGTTCTGAGAGATAATTGTGTGTGCAAACCGTCTTTCACCTAGCTTGTTGGGAACACAATGTTTCTCTTCAGTTGCGAACTCCACTCCATACATATATATGGGGAGGTACTAGTTCCAAATCTGTTTTACATTGAAAACTGCAGGAACTTCAAACCGGCACTAGGAAACAGACTGAGAAACCAGAGTAAAATTTCTCCTGCAACCCGTTCCATTTGTGCTACATGAACGAACATCTCACCACATGCTCACGTCTGAGAGATATGTGTGTGTGAAAGCCGTCCTTCACCTAGCTTGCTGGGAACACAAAGTTTCTCTTCAGTAGCAAACTCCACTCCATACATATATATGGGGAGGTACTAGCTCCAACACGGTTTTACAGTGAAAACTGCAGGAACTTCAAACCGGCACTAGGAAACAGACTGAGAAACCAGAGTAAAAGTTTCTCCTGCAACCCGTTCCCTTGGTGCTAGATGAAAGAACGTCTCGCAACATGCTCAGTTCTGAGAGATAAGTGTGTTTGAAAGCCGTCCTTCACTTAGCTTTCTGGGAACACAAAGTTTCTCTTCAGTTGCAAACTCCACTCCAAAAATATATATGGGGAGGTACTAGCTCCCACACGGTTTTACAGTGAAAATTGCAGAAATTTCAACCCGGCACCAGGAAACAGGCTGAGAAAGCAGAGTAAAATTTTCTATTGCAACCCGTTCCCTTGGTGCTAGATGAACAAAATTCTTTCCACATGGTCTGTTCTGAGAGATATGTGTGTGTGTAAGCCGAAATTCATCTAGCTTTTTGGGAACAAATGTTTATTTTCAGTTGCAAACACCACTCCATACATATATAGTGAGAGGTACTATCTAGAACACGGTTTTACAGTGAAAACTGCATGAATCTCAAACCGGCACTAGGAAACAGACTGAGAAACAAGAGTAAAAGATTCTCCTGCATCCCGTTCCCTTGGTGCTAGATGAACGAAAGTCTCTCCACATGCTCAGTTCTGAGAGATAAGTTTGTGTGAAAGCCGTCCTTCCCCTAGCTTGATGGGAACACAAATTTCCTTCTCTGTTGCAAACTGCAATCCATACATATATATGGGGAGGTTATAGCTCCAAATCGGTTTTACAGTGAAAACTGCAATAACTTCAAATCGGCTCTAAGAATCAGACTGAGAAACCAGAGTAAAAGATTCCCTGCTTCCCGTTCCCTTGGTGCTAGATGAACGAACGTCTCACCACATGCTCAGTTCTGAGAGATAAGTGTGTGTGAAAGCCGTCCTTCACCTATCTTGTTGGGAACACAAAGTTTCTTTTCAGTAGCAAACTCCACTCCATACATATATATGGGGAGGTACTAGTTCCAACTCGGTTTTACATAGAAAAATGCAGGAAATTCAAACGGGCACTAGGAAACAGACTGAGAAACCAGAGTAAAAGTTTCTCCTGCAAACCGTTCCCTTGGTGCTAGATGAACGAAAGTCTCTCCACATTGTCTTTTCTGAGAGATAAGTGTGTGTGAAACCCGAACTTCACACAGCTTGTTGGGAAAACAAAGTTTCTTTGCAGTTGCAAACTCCACTCCATACATATATATGGGGAAGTACAAGCTCCAACTCGGTATTACAGTGAAAATGGCAGGAACATCAACTGGCACTAGGAAACAGACTGAGAAACCAGAGTAAAAGTTTCTCCTGCAACACGTTCCCTTGGTGCTAGATAAACAAACGTCTCTCCACATGGTCTGTTCTGAGATATATGTGTGTGTGAAAGCCGAACTTCCCCAAGCTTGCTGGGAACAAAATGTTTATTTTCAGTTGCAAACTCCACTCCATACATATATAGGGAGAGGTACTAACTCCAACTCGGTTTTAGAGTGAAAACTGCAGGAATTTCAAACCGGCACTAGAAACAGAATGAGAAACCAGAGTAAAAGTTTCTCCTGCATCCCGTTCCATTGGTGCTAGATGAACGAACGTCTCTCCACATGCCCAGTTCTGAGAGATAAGTGTGTGTGAAAGCCGTCCTTCACCTAGCTTGTTGGGAACACAAATTTCCTATTCTGTTGCAAACTGCACTCCATAAATATATATGGGGAAATTATAACTCCAACTCAGTTTTACAGTGAAAACTGCAATAACTTCAAATCAGCTCTAAGATTCAGAATGAGAAACCAGAGTAAAAGTTTTCTTCTTCCGGTTCCCTTGGTGCTAGATGAACTAGTTGAAACTCCACTCTATACATATATATGGGGTGGTACTAGCTCCAACTCGGTTTTACAGTGAAAACTGCAGGAACTTCCAAACGGCACTAGGAAACAGACTTAGAAACCAGAGTAAAAGTTTCTCCTGCAACCCGTTCATTTGGTGCTAGATGAAGGAACGTCTCTCCACATGCTCAGTTCTGAGAGATAAGTGTGTGTGAAAGCCGTCCTTCACCTATCTTGTTGTGAACACAAAGTTTTTTTACAGTAGCAAACTCCAATCCATACATACATAAGGGGAGGTTCTATCTCCAAATCGGTTTTACATTGAAAACTGAAAGAACTTCAAACCGCACTAGGAAACAGACTGAGAATCCAGAGTAATAGTTTCTCCTGAAAACCGTTCCCTTGGTGCTATATGAACGAACGTCTCTCCACATGGTCTGTTCAGAGAGATAAGTGTGTGTGAAAGCCGAACTTCACCTAGCTTGATGGGAACAAAATGTTTATTTTCATTCGTAAACTCCACTCCATATTTATATAGGGAGAGCTACTAGCTCCAAATCGTTTTTACAGTGAAAAATGCAGGAATTTCAAACAGGAACTAGGAAACAGACTGAGAAACCAGAGTAAAAGTTCTTCCTGCATCCCGTTCCCTTGGTGCTAGATGAACGAACGTCTCTCCACATGCTCAGTTCTGAGAGAAAAGTTTGTGTGAAAGCCGTCCTTCAAATAGCTTGTTGGGAACACAAAGTTCCTTTTCTGTTGCAAACTCCAGTCCATACATATATATGTGGAGGTGCAAGCTCCAAGTCGGTTTTACAGTGAAAATTGCAATAACTTCAAATCGGCTCTAAGAAACAGACAGAGAAACCAGAGTAAAAGTTTCCCTGCATCCCGTTCCCTTGGTGCTAGATGAACGAACGACTCTCCACATGCTCAGTTCTGAGAGATAAATGTGTGTGAAAGCCGTACTTCACCTAGATTTTTGGGAACACAAAGATTCTTTTCAGTTGCAAACTCCACTCTATACATATATATGGGGAGGTACAAGCTCCAACTCAGTTTTACAGTGAAAACTGCAGGAAATTCATAACGGCACTAGGAAACAGACTGAGAATCCAGAGTAAAAGTTTCTCCTGCAACCCGTTCCCTTGTTGCTAGGTGAACGTACGTCTCTCCTCATGCTCAGTTCTGAGAGATAAGTGTGTGTTATAGCCGTCCTTCACCAAGCTTGTTGTGAACAAATTGTTTATTTTCAGTTGCAAATTCCACTCCAAACATATATAGGGATAGGTACTATCTCCAACTCGGTTTTACAGTGAAAACTGCAGGAACTTCAAAGCGGCACAAGGAATCATACTGAGAAACCAGAGTAATAGTTTCCCCTGCATCCAGTTCACTTGGTGCTAGATGAACGAACGTCTCTCCACATGCTCAGTTCTGAGAGATAATTGTGTGTGAAAGTTATCCTTCACGTAGCTTGTTGGGAACACAAAGTTTATTTTCAGTAGCAAACTCCAATCCATACATATATATGGGGAGATTCTAGCTCCAACTCGGTTTTACAGTGAAAGCAGCAGGAACTTCCAACCGGCACTAGGAAACAGACTGAGAAACCAGAGTAAAACTTTCTCCTGCAACCCGTTCCATTGGTGCTAGTTGAACGAACGTCTCTCCACATGCTCAGTTCTGAGAGATAAGTGTGTGTGAAAGCCGTTCTTCAACTAGCCTGTTGGGAACACCAAGTTTCTTTTCAGTTGAAAACTCCACTCCATACATATATATGGGGAAGTACAATGTCCAATCGTTTTTACAGTGAAAATTGCAGGAACTTCAAACCGGCACTAGGAAACAGAATTAGAAACCAGAGTAAAAGTTTCTCCTGCAAACCGTTCCCTTGGTGCTAGATGAACGAACGTCTCTCCACATGCTTAGTTCTGAGAGATAAGTGTGTGTGAATGCCGTCCTTCACCTAGATTGTTGGGAACACAAAGTTTCTTTTCAGTAGCAAACTCCACTCCATACATATATATGGGGAGATACTAGCTCCAACGCTTTTTTGCATAGAAAACTGCAGGAACTTCAAACCAGCACTAGGAAACAGACTGAGAAACCAGAGTAAAAGTTTCTCCTGCAACACGTTCCCTTGGTGCTAGATAAACAAACATCTCTCCACATGGTCTGTTCTGAGATATATGTGTGTGTGAAAGCCGAACTTCACCAAGCTTGCTGGGAACAAAATGTTTATTTTCAGTTGCAAACTCCACTCCATACATACATAGGGAGAGGTACTAGCTCCAACTCGGTTTTAGAGTGAAAACTGCAGGAATTTCAAACCGGCACTAGAAACAGACTGAGAAACCAGAGTAAAAGTTTCTCCTGCATCCCGTTCCCTTGGTGCTAGATGAACGAACGTCTCTCCACATGCCCAGGTCTGAGAGATAAGTGAGTGTGAAAGCCGTCCTTCACCTAGCTTATTGGGAACACAAATTTCCTATTCTGTTGCAAACTGCACTCCATAAATATATATGGGGAAGTTTTAGCTCCAACTCAGTTTTACATTGAAAACTGCAATAACTTCAAATCAGCTCTAAGATTCAGACTGTGAAACCAGAGTAAAAGTTTTCCTTCTTCTGGTTACATTGGTGCTAGATGAACGAACGTCTCTCCACATACTCAGTTCTGAGAGATAAGTGTGTGTGAAAGCCGTCCTTCACCTATCTTGTTGGGAACACAAAGTTTCTTTACAGTGGCAAACTCCAATCCATACATATATAACGGGAGGTACTATCTCCAAATCGGTTTTACATTGAAAACTGAAGGAACTTCAAACGGCACTAGGAAACAGACTGAGAATCCAGAGTAATAGTTTCTCCTGAAAACCGTTCCCTTGTTGCTATATGAACGAACGTCTCTCCACATGGTCTGTTCTGAGAGATAAGTGTGTGTGAAAGCCGAACTTCACCTAGCTTGTTGGGAACAAAATGTTTATTTTCAGTCGTAAACTCCACTCCATATTTACATAGGGAGAGCTACTAGCTCCAAATCGTTTTTACAGTGAAAAATGCAGGAATTTCAAACAGGAACTAGGAAACAGACTGAGAAACCAGAGTATAAGTTCTTCCTGCATCCCGTTCCCTTGGTGCTAGATGAACGAAAGTCTCTCCACATGCTTAGTTCTGAGAGAAAATTGTGTGTGAAAGCCTTCCTTCAAATAGCTTGTTGGGAACACAAAGTTCCTTTTTATTGCAAACTCCACTCCATACATATATATGTGGAGGTGCAAGCTCCAACTCGGTTTTACAGTGAAAATTGCAATAACTTCAAAACGGCTCTAAGAAACAGACTGAGAAACCAGAGTAAAAGTTTCCCTGCATCCCGTTCCCTTGGTGCTAGATGAACGAACGACTCTCCACATGCTCAGTTCTGAGAGATAAATGTGTGTGAAAGCCGTACTTCACCTAGATTTTTGGGAACACAAAGTTTATTTTCAGTAGCAAACTCCAATCCATACATATATATGGGGAGATTCTAGCTCCAACTCTGTTTTACAGTGAAAGCAGCAGGAAATTCCAACCGGCACTAGGAAACAGACTGAGAAACTAGAGTAAAACTTTCTCCTGCAACCCGTTCCATTGGTGCTAGTTGAAAGAACGTCTCTCCACATGCTCAGTTCTGAGAGATAAGTGTGTGTGAAAGCCGTCCTTCAACTAGCCTGTTGGGAACCCAAGTTTCTTTTCAGTTGAAAACCCCACTCCATAGATATATATGGGGAAGTACAATCTCCAACTCGTTTTTACAGTGAAAATTGCAGGAACTTCAAACCGGCACCAGGAAACAGACTGAGAAACCAGAGTAAAATTTTCTATTGCTACCCGTTCCCTTGGTGCTAGATGAACAAAATTCTCTCCACATGGTCTATTCTGAGATATGTGCGTGTGTAAGCCGAACTTCACCTAGCTTTTTGGGAACAAAATATTTATTTTAAGTTGCAAATTCCACTCCATACATATATATTGAGACGTACTATCTCCAACACGGTTTTACAGTGAAAACTGCAGGAATCTCAAACCGGCACTAGGAAACAGACTGAGAAACCAGAGTAAAAGTTTCTCCTGCATCCCGTTTCCTTGGTGCTAGTTGAACGAACGTCTCTCCACATGCTCAGTTCTGAGAGATAAGTGTGTGTGAAAGCCGTCCTTCTCCTAGCTCGTTGGGAACACAATTTTCCTTTTCTGTTGCAAACTGCAATCCATACATATATATGGGGAGGTTATATCTCCAACTAGGTTTTACAGTGAAAACTGCAATAACTTCAAATCGGCTCAAAGAATCAGACTGAGAAACCAGAGTAAAAGATTCCCTGCTTCCCGTTCCCTTGGTGCTAGATGAACGAACGTCTCACCACATGCTCAGTTCTGAGAGATAAGTGTGTGTGGAAGCCGTCCTTCACCTATATTGTTGGGAACACAAAGTTTCTTTTCAGTAGCAAAATCCACTCCATACATATATAAGGGGGGGTACAAGCTCCAACTCGGTTTTACATAAAAAAACGCAGGAAATTCAAACGGGCACTAGGAAACAGACTGAGAAACCAGAGTAAAAGTTTATCCTGCAAACCGTTCCCTTGGTGCTAGATGAACGAACGTCTCTCCACATGGTCTTTTCTGAGAGATAAGTGTGTGTGAAAGCCGAACTTCACATAGCTTGTTGGGAACACAAAGTTTCTTTTCAGTTGCAAACTCCACTTCATACATATATATGGGGAAGTACAAGCTCCAACTCGGTTTTACAGTGAAAATGGCAGGAACATCAAACCGGCACTAGGAAACAGACTGAGAAACCAGAGTAAAAGTTTCTCCTGCAACCCGTTCCCTTGGTGCTAGGTGAACGTACGTCTCTCCTCATGCTAATTTCTGAGAGATAAGTGTGTGTGATAGCCGTCCTTCACCTACCTTGTTTGGAACACAAAGTTTCTTTTTAGTGGCAAACTCCACTCCATACATATATATGGGGAGATTCTAGCTCTAACTCTGTTTTACGGTGAAAGCAGCAGGAACTTCCAACCGGCACTAGGAAACAGACTGAGAAACCAGAGTAAAACTTTCTCCTGCAACCCTTTCCATTGGTGCTAGTTGAAAGAACGTCTCTCCACATGCTCAGTTCTGAGAGATAAGTGTGTGTGAAAGCCGTCCTTCAACTAGCCTGTTGGGAACACCAAGTTTCTTTTCAGTTGAAAACTCCACACCATACATATATATGGGGAAGTACAATCTCCAACTCGTTTTTACAGTGAAAAATGCAGGAACTTCAAACCGGCACTAGGAAACAGAATTAGAAACCAGAGTAAAATTTTCTCCTGCAAACAGTTCCCTTGGTGCTAGATGAACGAAAGTCTCTCCACATGCTTAGTTCTGAGAGATAAGTGTGTGTGAAAGCTGTCCTTCACCTAGATTGTTGGGAACACATAGTTTCTTTCAGTAGCAAACTCCACTCCATACATATATATGGGGAGATACTAGCTCCAACTCTGTTTTGCAAAGAAAACTGCAGGAGCTTCAAACCAGCACTAGGAAACAGACTGAGAAACCAGAGTAAAAGTTTCTCCTGCATCCACTTCACTTGCTGCTAGATGAATGAACGTCTCTCCACATGCTCAGTTCTGAGAGACAATTGTGTGAGAAAGCCGTCCTTCACCAAGCTTGTTGGGAACACAAAGGTTCTTTGCAGTTGCAATCTCCACTCCATACATATATATGGGGAGGTACTAGCTCCAACTCGGTTTTACAGTGAAAGCTGCAGGAACTTCAAACCGGCACTAGGAAAGAGACTGAGAAACCAGAGTAATAGTTTCTCCTGCAACCCGTTACCTTGGTGCTAGATGAACGAACGTCTCTCCACATGCCCAGTTCTGAGATTTAATTGTGGGTGAAAACCGAACTTCACCTAGATTGTTGGGAACACAAAGTTTCTTTTCAGTGGCAAACTCAACTCCATACAAGTATATGGGGAGGTACTAGTTCCAACTCGTTTTTACAGTGAAAACTGCAGGAACTTCAAAACGACACTAAGAAACAGACTGAGATACCAGAGTAAATTTTTTCCTGCAACATGTTCCCTTGGTGCTAGATGAACGAACGTCTCTCCACATGCTCAGTTCTGAGAGATAAGTGTGTGTCAAAGCCGCCCTTCACCTAGCTTTTTGGGAATAAAAAGTTTCTTTTCAGTTGCAAACTCCACTCCATACATATATAAGGGGAGGTACTAGGTCCAACTCTGTTTTACAGTGAAAATTGCAGAAACTTCAAACCGGCACCAGGAAACAGACTGAGAAACCAGAGTAAAATTTTCTATTGCAACCCGTTCCCTTGGTGCTAGATGAACAAAATTCTCTCCACATGGTCTCTTCTGGGAGTTATGTGTGTGTGTAAGCCGAACTTCACCTAGCTTCTTGGGAACAAAATGTTTATTTTCAGTTGCAAAACCCACTCCATACATATATAGTGAGAGGTACTATCTCCAACACGGTTTTACAGTGAAAACTGCAGGAATCTCAAACCGGCACTAGGAAACAGACTGAGAAACCAGAGTAAAAGTTTCTCCTGCATCCCGTTCCCTTGGTGCTAGATGAACGAACGTCTCTCCACATGCTCAGTTCTGAGAGATAAGTGTGTGTGAAAGCCGTCCTTCTCCTAGCTTGTTGGGAACACAAATTTCCTTTTCTGTTGCAAACTGCAATCCATACATATATATGGGGAGGTTATAGCTCCAACTCGGTTTTACATTGAAAACTGCAATAACTTCAAATCGGCTCTAAGAATCAGACTGAGAAACCAGAGTAAAAGATTCCCTGCTTCCCGTTCCCTTGGTGCTAGATGAACGAACGTCTCACCACATTCTCAGTTCTGAGAGATAAGTGTGTGTGAAAGCCGAACTTCACCAAGCTTGCTGGGAACAAAATGTTTATTTTTAGTTGCAAACTCCACTCCATACATATATAGGGAGAGGTACTAGCTCCAAATCGGTTTTACATTGAAAACTGCAGGTACTTCAAACGGCACTAGGAAACAGACTGAGAATCCAGAGTAATTGTTTCTCCTGCAAACCGTTCCCTTGGTGCTATATGAACGAATATCTCTCCACATGGTCTGTTCTGAAGGATAAGTGTGTGTGAAAGCTGAACTTCACCTAGATTGTTGGGAACAAAATGTTTATTTTCAGTCGTAAATTCAACTCCATATTTATATAGGGAGAGCTAATAGCTCCAAATCGTTTTTACAGTGAAAAATGCAGGAATTTCAAACCAGCACTAGGAAACAGACTGAGAAACCAGAGTAAATGTTCTTCCTGCATCCCGTTCCCTTGGTGCTAGATGAACGAACGTCTCTCCACATGCTCAGTTCTGAGAGAAAAGCGTGTGTGAAAGCCATCCTTCAATAAGCTTGTTGGGAACACAAAGTTCCTTTTATGTTGCAAACTCCAGTCCATACATATATATGTGGAGGTGCAAGCTCCAACTCGGTTTTACAGTGAAAATTGCAATAACTTCAAATCGGCTCTAAGAAACAGACTGAGAAACCAGAGTAAAATTTCTCTGCATCCCGTTCCTTTGGAACTAGTTGAACGAACGACTCACAACATGCTCAATTCTGAGGGATAAGTGTGTGTGAAAGCCGCCCTTCAAATAGCCTGTTGGGAACACAAAGTTTCTTTTCAGTTGAAAACTCCACTCCATACATATATATGGGGTAGTACAATCTCCAACTCGTTTTTAAGGTGAAAATTGCAGGAACTTCAAACCGGCACTAGGAAACAGACTGAGAAACCAGAGTAAAAGTTTCTCCTGCAACTCGTTCCCTTGTTGCTAGATGAACGAACGTCTCTCCACATGCTTAGTTCTGAGAGATAAGTGTGTGTGAAAGCCGTCCTTCACCTAGCTTGTTCGGAACACAAAGTTTCTTTTCAGTTGCAAACTCCAATCCATACATATATATGGGGAGATACTAGCTCCAACTCTGTTTTGCATAGAAAACTGCAGGAACTTCAAACCAGCACTAGGAAACAGACTGAGAAACCAAAGTAAATGTTTCTCCTGCAACCCGTTCCCTTCGTGCTAGATGAACGAACGTTTCTCCAAATGCTCAGTTCTGAGAGATATGTGTGTGTGAATGCCGTCCTTCACCTAGATTGTTGGGAACAAATTGTTTATTTTCAGTTGCAAATTCCACTCCATACATATATAGGGAAAGGTAATAGCTCCAACTCGGTTTTACAGTGAAAATTGCAGGAACTTTAAAGCGGCACTAGGAATCATACTGAGAAACCAGAGTAAAAGTTTGTCCTGCATCCAATTCACTTGGTGCTAGATGAACGAACGTCTCTGCACATGCTCAGTTCTGAGAGGAAATTGTGTGCGAAAGCCGTCCTTCACCAAGCTTGTTGGGAAAACAAAGGTTCTTTACAGTTGCAAACTCCACTCCTTACATATATATGGGGAGGTACTAGCTCCAACTCTGTTTTACAGTGAAAGCTGCAGGAACTTCAAACCGGCACTAGGAAAGAGACTGAGAACCAGAGTAATAGTTTTTCCTGCAACCCGTTACCTTGGTGCTAGATGAACGAACGTCTCTCCACATGCTCAGTTCTGAGAGATAAGTGTCTGTGAAAGCCGTCCTTCACCTAGCTTGTTGGGAACACAATTTTCCTTTTCTGTTGCAAACTGCAATCCATACATATATACGGGGAGGTTATCTCCAACTCGGTTTTACAGTGAAAACTGCAATAACTTCAAATCAGCCCTAAGAATCAGACTGAGAAACCAGAGTAAAAATTCCCTGTTTCCCGTTCCCTTGGTGCTAGATGAACGAACGTCTCACCACATGCTCAGTTCTGAGAGATAAGTGTGTGTGGAAGCCGTCCTTCACCTATCTTGTTGGGAACACAAAGTTTCTTTTCAGTAGCAAACTCCACTCCATACATATATATGGGGAGGTACAAGCTCCAAATCGGTTTTGCATAGAAAACTGCAGGAATTTCAAACCAGCACTAGGAAACAGACTGAGAAACCAGAGTAAAAGTTTCTCCTGCAACCCGTTCCCTTCGTGCTAGATGAATGAACGTCTCTCCAAATGCTCAGTTCTGAGAGATATGTGTGTGTGAATGCCGTCCTTCACCTAGATTGTTTGGAACAAATTGTTTATTTTCAGTTGCAAGTTCCACTCCATACATATATAGGGAAAGGTACTAGCTCCAACTCGGTTTTACAGTGAAAATTGCAGGAAATTTAAAGCGGCACTAGGAATCATACTGAGAAACCAGAGTAAAAGTTTCTCCTGCATCCAATTCTCTTGGTGCTAGATGAACGAACGTCTCTCCACATGCTCAGTTCTGAGAGATAATTGTGTGAGAAAGCCGTCCTTCAACAAGCTTGTTGGGAACACAAAGGTTCTTTACACTTGCAAACTCCACTCCATACATATATATGGGGAGGTACTAGCTCCAACTCTGTTTTACAGTGAAAGCTGCAGGAACTTCAAACCGGCACTAGGAAAGAGACTGAGAACCAGAGTAAATTTTTTTCCTGCAACCCGTTACATTGGTGCTAGATGAACGAACGTCTCTCCACATGCCAAGTTCTGAGATATAAGTGTGGGTGAAAACCGAACTTCACCTAGATTGTTGGGAACACAAAGTTTCTTTGCAGTGGCAAACTCAATTCCATACAAATATATGGGGAGGTACTAGTTCCAACTCGGTTTTACAGTGAAAACTGCAGGAACTTCAAACCGGCACTAAGAAACCGACAGAGATACCAGAGTAAATTTTTTCCTGCAACATGTTCCCTTGGTGATAGATGAACGAACGTCTCTCCACATGCTCAGTTCTGAGAGATAAGTGTGTGTGAAAGCCGTCCTTCACCTATCTTGTAGGGAATAAAAAGTTTCTTTTCAGTTGCAAACTCCACTCCAGACATATATATGGGGAGGTACAAGCTCCAACTCTCTTTTACAGTGAAAATTGCAGAAACTTCAAACCGGCACCAGGAAACAGACTGAGAAACCAGAGTAAAATTTTCTATTGCAACCCGTTCCCTTGGTGCTAGATGAACAAAATTCTCTCCACATGGTCTATTCTGAGAGATATGTGCGTGTGTAAGCCGAACTTCACCTAGCTTTTTGGGAACAAAATGTTTATTTTCAGTTGCAAACTCCACTCCATACATATATATTGAAAGGTACTATCTCCAACACGGTTTTACAGTGAAAACTGCAGGAATCTCAAACCGGCACTAGGAAACAGACTGAGAAACCAGAGTAAAAGTTTCTCCTGCATCCCGTTCCCTTGGTGCTAGATGAACGAAGGTCTCTCCACATGCTCAGTTCTGAGAGATAAGTGTGTGTGAAAGCCGTCCTTCTCCTAGCTTGTTGGGAACACAATTTTCCTTTTCTGTTGCAAACTGCAATCCATACGTATATATGGGGAGGTTATATCTCCAACTCGGTTTTACAGTGAAAACTGCAATAACTTCATACCGGCACTAGGAAACAGACTGAAAATCCAGAGTAAAAGTTTCCCTGCATCCCGTTCCCTTGGTGCTAGATGAACGAACGTCTCTCCACATGGTCTTTTCTGAGAGATAAGTGTGTGTGAAAGCCGAAATTCACATAGCTTTTTGGGAACACAAAGTTTCTTTTCAGTTGCAAATTCCACTCCATACATATATATGGGGAAGTACAATCTCCAACTCGGTTTTACAGTGCAAATGGCAGGAACATCAAACCGGCACTAGGAAACAGACTGAGAAACCAGAGTAAAAGTTTCTCCTGCAACCCGTTCCCTTGGTGCTAGGTGAACGTACGTCTCTCCTCATGCTAAGTTCTGAGAGATAAGTGTGTGTGATAGCCGTCCTTCACCTACCTTGTTGGGAAGACAAAGTTTCTTTTTAGTGGCAAACTCCACTCCATACATATATATTGGGAGGTACTAGCTCGAACACGATTTTACAGTGAAAACTGCAATAACTTCATACCGGCACTAGGAAACAGACTGAGAAACCAGAGTAAAAGTTTCCCTGCATCCCGTTCCCTTGGTGCTAGATGAACGAACATCTATCCACATGCTCAGTTCTGAGAGATAAGTGTGTGTGAAAGCCGTACTTCAACTAAATTGTTGGGAACACAAAGTTTCTTTTCAGTAGCAAACTCCACTTCATACTTATATATGGGGAGGTACAAGCTCCAACTAAGTTTTACAGTGAAAAATGCAGGAACTTCAAACCGGCACTAAGAAACAGACTGAGAAACCAGAGTAAAAGTTTCTCCTGCAACCAGTTCCCTTGGTGCTAGATGAACGAACTTCTCTCCACATGCCCAGTTCTGAGAGATAAGTGAGTGTGAAAGCCGCCCTTCAGCTAGCCTATTGGGAACACAAAGTTTCTTTTCATTGGCAAACTCCACTCCATACATATATATGGGGAGGTACTAGCTCCAACTCGGTTTTATAGTAAAAAATGCAGAAAATTCAAACCAGCACTAGGAAACAAACTGAGAAACAAGAGTAAAAGTTTCTCCTGCAACCCGTTCCCTTGGAGCTATATGAACGAACGTCTCTCCACATGCTTAGTTCTGAGAGATAAGTGTGTGTGAAAGCCGTACTTCACCTAGCTTGTTGGGAACACAAAGATTCTTTCAGTTGCAAACTCCACTCCATACATATATATGGGGAGATACTAAATTCAACTCTGTATTACAGAGAAAACTCCCGGAACTTCAAACCTGCACTAGAAAACAAACTGAAAACCAGAGTAAAACTTTTTACTGCAACCCGTTCCGTTCGTGCTAGATGAACGAACCTCTCTCCAAATGCTCAGTTCTGAGAGATATGTGTGTGTGAATGCCGTCCTTCAACTAGCTTGTTGGGAACAATTTGTTTATTTTTAGTTGCAAATTCCACTCATTACATATATACGGAAAGGTACCAGCTCCAACTCGGTTTTACAGTGAAAACTGCAGGAACTTCAAAGCGGCAATAGGAATCATAATGAGAAACCAGAGTAAAAGTTTCTCCTGCAACCACTACTCTTGGTGCTAGATGAAAGAACGTCTATCCACATGCTAAGTTCTGAGAGATAAGGGTGTGTTAAAGCCGTCCTTCACCAAGCTTGTTGGGAACACAAAGTTTCTTTACACTTGCAATATCCACTCCAAACATATATAAGGGTAGGTACTAGCTCCAACTCTGTTTTACATTGAAAGCTGCAGGAACTTCAAAACGGCACTAGGAAAGAGACTGAGAAACCAGAGTAAAAGTTTCTCCTGCAACCCGTTACCTTGGTGCTAGATGAACGAAAGTCTCTCCACATGACCAGTTCTGAGATATAAGTGTGTGTGAAAGCCGTCCTTCACCTAGCTTGTTGGGAACACAAAGTTTCTTTTCAGTGGCAAACTCCACTCCATACAAATGTTTGGGGAGGTACTAGCTCCAAATCGGTTTCACAGTGAAAAGTGTAGGAACTTCAAACCGGCACTAAGAAACAGACAGAGAAACCAGAATAAATTTTCACCTGCAACACGTTCCCTTGGTGCTAGATGAACGAACGTCTCTCCACATGCTCAGTTCTGAGAGATAAGTGTGTGTGAAAGCCGTCCTTCACCTAGCTTGTTGGGAACACAAAGTTTCTTTTCAGTAGCAAAGTCCACTCCATACATATATATGGGGAGGTACTAACTCCAAATCGGTTTTGCAGTGAAAAATGCAGGAACTTCAAACCGGCACTAGGAAACAGACTGAGAAACCAGAGTAAATGTTTCTCCTGCAAACCGTTTCCTTGGTGGTAGATAAACGAACGTCTCTCCACATGTGTGTTCTGAGAGATAAGTGTGTGTGAAAGCCGACCTTCACCTCGCTTGTTGGGAACAAAATGTATATTTTCAGTTGCAAACTCCACTCCATATATTTATAGGGAGAGCTACCAGCTCCAAATCGGTGTTACAGTGAAAACTGCAGGAATTTCAATACGGCACTAGGAAACAGACTGAGAAACCAGAGTAAAAGTTTCTCCTGCATCCCGTTCCATTGGTGCTAGATGAACGAACTTCTCTCCTCATGCTAAGTTCTGAGAGACAAGTGTGTGTGAAAGACGTCCTTCACCTAGATTGTTGGGAACACAAAGTTCCTTTTCTGTTGCAAAATCCACTCCATACTTATATATGGGTATGTACTAACTCCAACTCTTTTTTACAGTGAAAACTGCAATAACTTCAAACCGGCTCTAAGAAACAGACTGAGAAACCAGAGTAAACGTTTCCCTGCATCCTGTTCCCTTGGTGCTAGATGAACGAATGTCTCTCCACATGCTCAGTTCTGAGAGATAAGTGTGTGTGAAAGCCGTACTTCACCTAGATTGTTTGGAACACAAAGTTCTTTTCAGTTGCAAACTACACTCCATTCATATAAATGGGGAGGCACTAGCTCCAACTCAAGTTTTACAGAGAAAACTTCAGGAACTTCAAATCAGCACTAGGAAACAGACTGAGAAACCAGAGTAAATGTTTCCCCTGCAAACCGTTCCGTTGGTGCTAGGTGAACGAATGACTTTCCACATGCTCAGTTCTGAGAGATAAGTGTGTGTGAAAGCCGTACTTCACCTAGCTTGTTGGGAACACAAAGTTTCTGTTCAGGTGCAAACTCCACTCCATACATATATATGGGGAGGTAGTAGCTCCAACACGGTTTTACAGTGAAAACTGCAAAAATATCAAACCGACACTAGGAAAAACTCCGAGAAACCAGAGTAAAAGTTTCCCTGCATCCCGTTCCCTTGGTGCTAGATGAACGAACGTCTCTCCTCATGCTTAGTTCTGAGAGATAAGTGTTTGTGAAAGCCGTCCTTCACCTAGCTTGTTGGGAACATAAAGTTTCGTTTCAGTTGCAAACTCCAATCAATATATATATATGGTTAGGTACAAGCTCCAACTCGGTTTTACAGTGAAAACTGCAGGAACTTCAAACCGGCACTAGGAAACAGACTGAGAAACCAGAGAAAAATTTTCTCCTGCAACCCGTTAACTTGGAGCCAGATGAACGGACATCTCCCCACATGATCAGTTCTGAGAGATAAGTGTGTGTGAAAGCCGAAATTCACCAAGCTTGCTGGGAACAAAATGTTTATTTTCAGTTGCAAACTCCACTGCATACATATATATGGGGAGGTACTATCTCCGAATTGGTTTTACGGTGAAAGCTGCAGGAACTTCAAACCGTCACTAGGAAAAAGACTGAGAAAACAGTGTAAAAGTTTCTCCTGCAACCCGTTCCTTTGGTGCTAGATGAACGAACGTCTCTTCACATGCTCAGTTCTGAGAGATTAGTGTGTGTAAGCCGTCCTTCACATAGATTTCTGGGAACACAAAATTTCTTTCCAGTTGCAAACTCCACTCCATACATATATATGGGGAGGTACTAACTCCAACTCGGTTTTACAGTGAAAACTGCAGGAACTTCAAACCGGCACTAGGAACCAGACTGAGAAACCAGAGTAAACGTTTAACCTGCAACCCGTTCCTTGGTGTTAGATGAACGAAACTCTCTCCACATGCTCAGTTCTGAGAGATAAGTGTTTTTGAATGCCGTACTTCTCCTAGATTGTTGGGAACACAAAGTTTCTTTTCAGTTGCAAACTCCACTTCATACATATTTAGGGAAAGGTACTAGCTCAAATTAGGTTTTACAGAGAAAACTGCAGAAAATTCAAACCAGCACTAGGAATCATACTGAGGAACCAGAGTAAAAGTTTCACCTGCAAACCGTTCCCTTGTTGCTTCATGAACTAACGTTTCTACACATGCTCAGTTCTCAGAGATAAGTGTGTGTGAAAGCCGTCCTTCACCTAGCATGTTGGGAACACAAAGTTTCTTTTCAGTTGCAAACTACACTCCATAAATATATATGGGGAGGTACTAGCTCCAACTCAATTTTACAGTGAAAACTGCAGGAACTTCAAACCGGCACTAGGAAACAGACTGAGAAACCAGAGTAATAGTTTCTCCTGCAACCCGTTCCCTTGGGGCTAGGTGAACGAACGTCTCTCCACATGCTCAGTTCTGAGAGATAAGTGTGTGTGAAAGCCGTACTTCACCTAGCTTGTTGGGAACACAAAGTTTCTTTTCAGTAGCAATCTCCACTCCATACATATATATGGGGAGGTACTAGCTCCAAAACGGTTTTACTTTGAAAACTGAAATAACTTCAAACCGGCACTAGGAAACAGACTGAGAAACCAGAGTAAAAGTTTCCCTGCATCCCGTTCCCTAGGTGCTTGATGAACGAACGTCTCTCCACATGCTCAGTTCTGAGAGGTAAGTGTGTGTGAAAGCCGTCCTTCACCTAGCTTGTTGGGAACACAAAGTTTCTTTTCAGTGGCAAACTCCACTCCATACATATATATGGGGAGGTACTAGCTCCAACTCGGTTTTACAGTGAAAACTGCAGGAAATTCAAACCGGTACTAAGAAACAGATTGAGTAACCAGAGTAAAAGTTTCTCCTGCAACCCGTTCCCTTGGTGCTAGATGAACGAACCTCTCTCCACATGCTCATTTCTGAGAGATAATTGTGAGTGAAAGCCGTACTTCACATAAATTTTTGGGAACACAAAGTTCCTTTTCATTTGCAAATTCCACTCCATACATATATATGGGGAGGTACTAGCTCCAACTCGTTTTCACAGTGAAATCTGCAATAACTTCAATCCGGCACTAGGAAACAGACTGAGAAACCAGAGTAAAAGTTTCCCTGCATCCCGTTCCCTTGGTGCTAGATGAACGAACGTCTCTCCACATGCTCTGTTCTGAGAGATAACTGTGTGTGAAAGCTGTCATTCACATAGCTTGTTTGGAACACCAAGTTTCTTTTCAGTGGCAAACTTCACTGCATACATATATATGGGGTGGTACTAGTTCCAACTCAGTTTTACAGTGAAAACTGCAGGAAATTCAAACAGGCACTAGGAAACAGACTGAGAAACCAGAGTAAAAGTTTCTCCTGCAACCCGTTCCCTTGTTGCTAGGTGAACGAATGTCTCACCACATGCTCAGTTCTGAGAGATAAATGTGTGTGAAAGCAGTCCTTCACCTAGCTTGTTGGGAACACAAAGTTTCTGTTCAGTTGCAAACTCCACTCCATACATATATATGGGGACGTACTAGCTCCAACACGGTTTTACAGTGAAAACTGCAATACCATCATAACGGCCCTAGGAAACAGACTGAGACACCATAGAAAAAGTTTCTCCTCCAACGCGTTCCCTTGGTGCTAGATGAATGAACGTCTCTCCACATGCTCAGGTCTGAGAGATAAGTGTGTGTGAAAGCCGTCCTTCAACTATCTTGTTGGGAACATAAAGTTTCTTTTCAGTTGCAAACTCCAATCCATATATATATATGGGGAGGTACTAGCTCCAACTCCGTTTTACAGTGAAACCTGCAGGAACTTCAAACCGGCACTAGGAAACAGACTGAGAAACCAGAGAAAAAGATTCTCCTGCAACCCGTTCCCTTGGTGCTAGATGAAAGGAATTCTCCCCACATGCTCAGTTCTGAGAGATAAGTGTTAGTTAAAGCCGTCCTTCACCTAGCTTGTTGGGAACACAAAGTATCTTTTCAGTTGTAAACTCCACTCCATACATATATATGGGGTAGTACTAGCTCCATCTCTGTTTTACAGTGAAAACTGCAGGAAATTCAAACCGGAACAAGGAAAAAGGCTGAGAAACCAGAGTAAAAGTTTCTCCTGCAACCCGTTCCCTTGGTGATAGATGAACGAATGTCTCTCCACATGCTCAGTCCTGAGAGATAAATATGTGTGAAAGCCGTCCTTCACCTAGCTTGTTGGGAAAACAAAGTTTCTCTTCAGTTGCAAACTCCACTCCATACATATATATGGGGAGGTACTAGCCCCAACTCGGTTTTACAGTGAAATTTGCAGGAAATTCATACCGGCACTAAGAAACAGGAACAGAAACCAGAGTAAAAGTTTCTACTGCAACTCGATCCCTTGGTGCTAGGTGAACGAACGTCTCTCCACATGCTCAGTTCTGATAGATTATTGTGTGTGAAAGCCGCCCTTCACCTAGGTTGTTGGGAACACAAAGTTCCTTTTCAGTTGCAAACTCCACTCCATATATATATATGGTGAGGTAATAGCTCCAACCCGGTTTTACAGTGAAAGCTGCAGGAATTTCATACCGGCACTAAGAAACAGGAGGGGAAACCAGAGTAAAAGTTTCTACTGCAACCCGTTCCCTTGGTGCTAGATGAATGAACGTCTCTCCACATGCTCAGTTCTGAGAAATAAGTGTGTGTGAAAGCCGAACTTCACCTAGCATGTTGGGAACAAAATGTTTATTTTCAGTTGCAAACTCCACTCCATACATATATAGGGTGAGGTACAAGCTCCAACTCGGTTTTACTGTGAAAACTGCAGGAACTTCAAACCGACACTAGGAATCATACTGAGAAACCAGAGTAAAATTTTCTCATGCATCCCGTTCACTTGGTGCTAGATGAACGAACGTCTCCCCACATGCTCAGTTCTGAGAGATATTTGTGTGTGAAAGCCGCCCTTCACCTAGGTTGTTGGGAACACAAAGTTCCTTTTCAGTTGCAAACTCCAATCCATACATATATATGGGGAGGTAATAGCTCCAACTCGTTTTCACAGTGAAAACTGCAATAACTTCAAACCGGCCCTAGGAGACAGGCTGAGAAACCAGAGTAAAAGTTTCCCTGCATCCCGTTCCCTAGGTGCTAGATGAACGAACGTCTCTCCACATGCTCAGTTCCGAGAGATAAGTGTGTGTGAAAGCCGCCCTTCACCTAGCTTGTTGGGAACACAAAGTTTCTTTTCAGTTGCAAACTCCACTCCATATATCTCTATGGGGAGATACTAGCTCCAACTCGGTTTTACAGTGAAAATTGCAGGAACTTCAAACCGGAACTAGGAAACAGACTGAGAATCCAGAGTAAAAGTTTCTCCTGCAACCCGTTCCCTTCATGCTAGATGAACGAATGTCTCTCCAAATGCTCAGTTCTGAGAGATATGTGTGTGTGAATGCCGTCCTTCACCTAGCTTTTTGTGAACAGATTGTTTATTTTCAGTTGCAAATTCCACTCCATACATATATAGGGAAAAGTAATAGCTCCAACTCGGTTTTACAGTGAAAATTGCAGGAAATTCAAAGCGGCACTAGGAATCATACTGAGAAACCAGGGTAAAAGATTCTCCTGCATCCACTTAACTTGGTGCTAGATGAACGATCGTCTCTACACATGCTCAGTTCTGAGAGATAAGTGTGTGTGAAAGCCGTCCTTCAACAAGCTTCTTGGGAACACAAAGTTTCTTTACAGTTGCAAACTCCAATCCATACATATATATGGGGAGGTACTAGCTCCAACTCTGTTTTACAGTTAAAGCTGCAGGAACTTCATAACGGCACTAGGAAAGAGACTGAGAAACCAGAGTAATAGTTTCTCCTACAACTCGTTACATTGTTTCTAGATGAATGAACGTCTCTCCACATGCCCAGTTTTGAGATTTAAGTGTGTGTGAAAGCCATACTTCACCTAGCTTGTTGGGAACCCAAAGTTTCTTTTCAGTGGCAAACTCCACTTCATACAAATATATTGGGAGGTACTAGCTCCAACTCGGTTTAACAGTGAAAGCTGCAGGAAATTCATACCGGCACTAGGAAACAGAATGAGAAACCAGAGTAAAAGTTTCTCCTGCAAACCGTTCACTTGGTGCTAGATGAACGAACGTCTCCCCACATGCTCAGTTCTGAGGTATAATTGTGTGTGAAAGCCCCCTTCACCTAGGTTGTTGGGAACACAAAGTTCCTTTTCAGTTGCAAACTCCACTCCATAAATATATATGGGGAGGAAATAGCTCCAACTCGGTTTCACAGTGAAAACTACAATAACTTCAAACCGACCCTAGGAAACAGACTGAGAAACCAGAGTAAAACTTTCCCTGCATCCCGTTCCCTTGGTGTTAGATGAACGAAACTCTCTCCACATGCTCAGTTCTGAGAGATAAGTGTTTTTGAATGCCGTACTTCTCCTAGATTGTTGGGAACACAAAGTTTCTTTTCAGTTGCAAACTCCACTTCATACATATTTAGGGAAAGGTACTAGCTCAAATTAGGTTTTACAGAGAAAACTGCAGAAAATTCAAACCAGCACTAGGAATCATACTGAGGAACCAGAGTAAAAGTTTCACCTGCAACCCGTTCCCTTGTTGCTTCATGAACTAACGTTTCTACACATGCTCAGTTCTCAGAGATAAGTGTGTGTGAAAGCCGTCCTTCACCTAGCATGTTGGGAACACAAAGTTTCTTTTCAGTTGCAAACTACACTCCATAAATATATATGGGGAGGTACTAGCTCCAACTCAATTTTACAGTGAAAACTGCAGGAACTTCAAACCGGCACTAGGAAACAGACTGAGAAACCAGAGTAATAGTTTCTCCTGCAACCCGTTCCCTTGGGGCTAGGTGAACGAACGTCTCTCCACATGCTCAGTTCTGAGAGATAAGTGTGTGT
Source organism: Camelus ferus (assembly GCF_009834535.1). NCBI lineage: Eukaryota > Metazoa > Chordata > Mammalia > Artiodactyla > Camelidae > Camelus > Camelus ferus. The sequence goes on from NW_022587816.1 coordinate 23,839, forward strand.
GAAAGCCGTACTTCACCTAGCTTGTTGGGAACACAAAGTTTCTTTTCAGTAGCAATCTCCACTCCATACATATATATGGGGAGGTACTAGCTCCAAAACGGTTTTACTTTGAAAACTGAAATAACTTCAAACCGGCACTAGGAAACAGACTGAGAAACCAGAGTAAAAGTTTCCCTGCATCCCGTTCCCTAGGTGCTTGATGAACGAACGTCTCTCCACATGCTCAGTTCTGAGAGGTAAGTGTGTGTGAAAGCCGTCCTTCACCTAGCTTGTTGGGAACACAAAGTTTCTTTTCAGTGGCAAACTCCACTCCATACATATATATGGGGAGGTACTAGCTCCAACTCGGTTTTACAGTGAAAACTGCAGGAAATTCAAACCGGTACTAAGAAACAGATTGAGTAACCAGAGTAAAAGTTTCTCCTGCAACCCGTTCCCTTGGTGCTAGATGAACGAACCTCTCTCCACATGCTCATTTCTGAGAGATAATTGTGAGTGAAAGCCGTACTTCACATAAATTTTTGGGAACACAAAGTTCCTTTTCATTTGCAAATTCCACTCCATACATATATATGGGGAGGTACTAGCTCCAACTCGTTTTCACAGTGAAATCTGCAATAACTTCAATCCGGCACTAGGAAACAGACTGAGAAACCAGAGTAAAAGTTTCCCTGCATCCCGTTCCCTTGGTGCTAGATGAACGAACGTCTCTCCACATGCTCTGTTCTGAGAGATAACTGTGTGTGAAAGCTGTCATTCACATAGCTTGTTTGGAACACCAAGTTTCTTTTCAGTGGCAAACTTCACTGCATACATATATATGGGGTGGTACTAGTTCCAACTCAGTTTTACAGTGAAAACTGCAGGAAATTCAAACAGGCACTAGGAAACAGACTGAGAAACCAGAGTAAAAGTTTCTCTCCTGCAACCCGTTCCCTTGTTGCTAGGTGAACGAATGTCTCACCACATGCTCAGTTCTGAGAGATAAATGTGTGTGAAAGCAGTCCTTCACCTAGCTTGTTGGGAACACAAAGTTTCTGTTCAGTTGCAAACTCCACTCCATACATATATATGGGGACGTACTAGCTCCAACACGGTTTTACAGTGAAAACTGCAATACCATCATAACGGCCCTAGGAAACAGACTGAGACACCATAGAAAAAGTTTCTCCCCCAACGCGTTCCCTTGGTGCTAGATGAATGAACGTCTCTCCACATGCTCAGGTCTGAGAGATAAGTGTGTGTGAAAGCCGTCCTTCAACTATCTTGTTGGGATCATAAAGTTTCTTTTCAGTTGCAAACTCCAATCCATATATATATATGGGGAGGTACTAGCTCCAACTCCGTTTTACAGTGAAACCTGCAGGAACTTCAAACCGGCACTAGGAAACAGACTGAGAAACCAGAGAAAAAGATTCTCCTGCAACCCGTTCCCTTGGTGCTAGATGAAAGGAATTCTCCCCACATGCTCAGTTCTGAGAGATAAGTGTGTGTTAAAGCCGTACTTCACCTAGCTTGTTGGGAACACAAAGAATCTTTTCAGTTGTAAACTCCACTCCATACATATATATGGGGTAGTACTAGCTCCATCTCTGTTTTACAGTGAAAACTGCAGGAAATTCAAACCGGAACAAGGAAAAAGGCTGAGAAACCAGAGTAAAAGTTTCTCCTGCAACCCGTTCCCTTGGTGATAGATGAACGAATGTCTCTCCACATGCTCAGTCCTGAGAGATAAATATGTGTGAAAGCCGTCCTTCACCTAGCTTGTTGGGAACACAAAGTTTCTCTTCAGTTGCAAACTCCACTCCATACATATATATGGGGAGGTACTAGCCCCAACTCGGTTTTACAGTGAAATTTGCAGGAAATTCATACCGGCACTAAGAAACAGGAACAGAAACCAGAGTAAAAGTTTCTACTGCAACTCGATCCCTTGGTGCTAGGTGAACGAACGTCTCTCCACATGCTCAGTTCTGATAGATTATTGTGTGTGAAAGCCGCCCTTCACCTAGGTTGTTGGGAACACAAAGTTCCTTTTCAGTTGCAAACTCCACTCCATATATATATATGGTGAGGTACTAGCTCCAACCCGGTTTTACAGTGAAAGCTGCAGGAATTTCATACCGGCACTAAGAAACAGGAGGAGAAACCAGAGTAAAAGTTTCTACTGCAACCCGTTCCCTTGGTGCTAGATGAATGAACGTCTCTCCACATGCTCAGTTCTGAGAAATAAGTGTGTGTGAAAGCCGAACTTCACCTAGCATGTTGGGAACAAAATGTTTATTTTCAGTTGCAAACTCCACTCCATACATATATAGGGTGAGGTACAAGCTCCAACTCGGTTTTACAGTGAAAACTACAGGAACTTCAAACCGACACTAGGAATCATACTGAGAAACCAGAGTAAAAGTTTCTCATGCATCCCGTTCACTTGGTGCTAGATGAATGAACGTCTCCCCACATGCTCAGTTCTGAGAGATATTTGTGTGTGAAAGCCGCCCTTCACCTAGGTTGTTGGGAACACAAAGTTCCTTTTCAGTTGCAAACTCCAATCCATACATATATATGGGGAGGTAATAGCTCCAACTCGTTTTCACAGTGAAAACTGCAATAACTTCAAACCGGCCCTAGGAGACAGGCTGAGAAACCAGAGTAAAAGTTTCTCATGCATCCCGTTCCCTAGGTGCTAGATGAACGAACGTCTCTCCACATGCTCAGTTCCGAGAGATAAGTGTGTGTGAAAGCCGCCCTTCACCTAGCTTGTTGGGAACACAAAGTTTCTTTTCAGTTGCAAACTCCACTCCATATATATCTATGGGGAGATACTAGCTCCAACTCGGTTTTACAGTGAAAATTGCAGGAACTTCAAACCGGAACTAGGAAACAGACTGAGAATCCAGAGTAAAAGTTTCCCTGCAACCCGTTCCCTTGTTGCTAGATGAACGAATGTCTCTCCAAATGCTCAGTTCTGAGAGATATGTGTGTGTGAATGCCGTCCTTCACCTAGCTTTTTGTGAACAGATTGTTTATTTTCAGTTGCAAATTCCACTCCATACATATATAGGGAAAAGTAATAGCTCCAACTCGGTTTTACAGTGAAAATTGCAGGAAATTCAAAGCGGCACTAGGAATCATACTGAGAAACCAGGGTAAAAGTTTCTCCTGCATCCACTTAACATGGTGCTAGATGAACGATCGTCTCTCCACATGCTCAGTTCTGAGAGATAAGTGTGTGTGAAAGCCGTCCTTCAACAAGCTTCTTGGGAACACAAAGTTTCTTTACAGTTGCAAACTCCAATCCATACATATATATGGGGAGGTACTAGCTCCAACTCTGTTTTACAGTTAAAGCTGCAGGAACTTCATAACGGCACTAGGAAAGAGACTGAGAAACCAGAGTAATAGTTTCTCCTACAACTCGTTACATTGTTTCTAGATGAATGAACGTCTCTCCACATGCCCAGTTTTGAGATTTAAGTGTGTGTGAAAGCCATACTTCACCTAGCTTGTTGGGAACCCAAAGTTTCTTTTCAGTGGCAAACTCCACTTCATACAAATATATTGGGAGGTACTAGCTCCAACTCGGTTTAACAGTGAAAGCTGCAGGAAATTCATACCGGCACTAGGAAACAGAATGAGAAACCAGAGTAAAAGTTTCTCCTGCAAACCGTTCACTTGGTGCTAGATGAACGAACGTCTCCCCACATGCTCAGTTCTGAGGTATAATTGTGTGTGAAAGCCCCCCTTCACCTAGGTTGTTGGGAACACAAAGTTCCTTTTCAGTTGCAAACTCCACTCCATAAATATATATGGGGAGGAAATAGCTCCAACTCGGTTTCACAGTGAAAACTACAATAACTTCAAACCGACCCTAGGAAACAGACTGAGAAACCAGAGTAAAACTTTCCCTGCATCCCGTTCCCTTGGTGTTAGATGAACGAAACTCTCTCCACATGCTCAGTTCTGAGAGATAAGTGTTTTTGAATGCCGTACTTCTCCTAGATTGTTGGGAACACAAAGTTCCTTTTCAGTTGCAAACTCCACTTCATACATATTTAGGGAAAGGTACTAGCTCAAATTAGGTTTTACAGAGAAAACTGCAGAAAATTCAAACCAGCACTAGGAATCATACTGAGGAACCAGAGTAAAAGTTTCACCTGCAAACCGTTCCCTTGTTGCTTCATGAACTAACGTTTCTACACATGCTCAGTTCTCAGAGATAAGTGTGTGTGAAAGCCGTCCTTCACCTAGCATGTTGGGAACACAAAGTTTCTTTTCAGTTGCAAACTACACTCCATAAATATATATGGGGAGGTACTAGCTCCAACTCAATTTTACAGTGAAAACTGCAGGAACTTCAAACCGGCACTAGGAAACAGACTGAGAAACCAGAGTAATAGTTTCTCCTGCAACCCGTTCCCTTGGGGCTAGGTGAACGAACGTCTCTCCACATGCTCAGTTCTGAGAGATAAGTGTGTGTGAAAGCCGTACTTCACCTAGCTTGTTGGGAACACAAAGTTTCTTTTCAGTAGCAATCTCCACTCCATACATATATATGGGGAGGTACTAGCTCCAAAACGGTTTTACTTTGAAAACTGAAATAACTTCAAACCGGCACTAGGAAACAGACTGAGAAACCAGAGTAAAAGTTTCCCTGCATCCCGTTCCCTAGGTGCTTGATGAACGAACGTCTCTCCACATGCTCAGTTCTGAGAGGTAAGTGTGTGTGAAAGCCGTCCTTCACCTAGCTTGTTGGGAACACAAAGTTTCTTTTCAGTGGCAAACTCCACTCCATACATATATATGGGGAGGTACTAGCTCCAACTCGGTTTTACAGTGAAAACTGCAGGAAATTCAAACCGGTACTAAGAAACAGATTGATAACCAGAGTAAAAGTTTCTCCTGCAACCCGTTCCCTTGGTGCTAGATGAACGAACCTCTCTCCACATGCTCATTTCTGAGAGATAATTGTGAGTGAAAGCCGTACTTCACATAAATTTGTGGGAACACAAAGTTCCTTTTCATTTGCAAATTCCACTCCATACATATATATGGGGAGGTACTAGCTCCAACTCTTTTTCACAGTGAAATCTGAAATAACTTCAATCCGGCACTGGGAAACAGACTGAGAAACCAGAGTAAAAGTTTCCCTGCATCCCGTTCCCTTGGTGCTAGATGAACGAACGTCTCTCCACATGCTCTGTTCTGAGAGATAACTGTGTGTGAAAGCTGTCATTCACATAGCTTGTTTGGAACACCAAGTTTCTTTTCAGTGGCAAACTTCACTGCATACATATATATGGGGGGGTACTAGTTCCAACTCAGTTTTACAGTGAAAACTGCAGGAAATTCAAACAGGCACTAGGAAACAGACTGAGAAACCAGAGTAAAAGTTTCTCCTGCAACCCGTTCCCTTGTTGCTAGGTGAACGAACGTCTCACCACATGCTCAGTTCTGAAAGATAAGTGTGTGTGAAAGCCGTCCTTCATCTAGCTTGTTGGTAACACAAAGTTTCTGTTCAGTTGCAAACTCCACTCCATACATATATATGGGGAGTTACTAGCTCCAACACGGTTTTACAGTGAAACTGCAATACCATCAAAACGGCCCTAGGAAACAGACTGAGACACCAGAGAAAAAGTTTCTCCTGCAACGTGTTCCCTTGGTGCTAGATGAATGAACGTCTCTCCACATGCTCAGGTCTGAGAGATAAGTGTGTGTGAAAGCCGTCCTTCAACTATCTTGTTGGGAACATAAAGTTTCTTTTCAGTTGCAAACTCCAATCCATATATATATATGGGGAAGTACTAGCTCCAACTCGGTTTTACAGTGAAAACTGCAGGAACTTCAAACCGGCACTAGGAAACAGACTGAGAAACCAGAGAAAAAGATTCTCCTGCAACCCGTTCCCTTGGTGCTAGATGAAAGGACTTCTCCCCACATGCTCAGTTCTGAGAGATAAGTGTGTGTGAAAGCCGTACTTCACCTAGCTTGTTGGGAACACAAAGTTTCTTTTCAGTTGCAAACTACACTCCATATATATATATGGGGAGGTACTAGCTCCAACTCAATTTTACAGTGAAAACTGCAGGAACTTCAAACCGGCACTAGGAAACAGACTGAGAAACCAGAGTAATAGTTTCTCCTGCAACCCGTTCCCTTGGGGCTAGGTGAACGAACGTCTCTCCACATGCTCAGTTCTGAGAGATAATTGTGAGTGAAAGCCGTACTTCACATAAATTTTTGGGAACACAAAGTTTCTTTTCAGTTGCAAACTCCACTCCGTACATATATATGGGGAGGTACTAGCTCCAACCCGTTTACAGTGAAAATTGCAGGAACTTTAAACCGGCACTAGGAAACAGACTGAGAAACCAGAGTTAAAGTTTCCCTGCATCCCGTTCCCTTGGTGCTAGATGAACGAACGTCTCTCCACATGCTCTGTTCTGAGAGATAACTGTGTATGAAAGCCGTCCTTCACATAGCTTGTTTGGAACACCAAGTTTCTTTTCAGTGGCAAACTTCACTCCATACATATATATGGGGGGGTACGAGTTCCAACTCATTTTTACAGTGAAAACTGCAGGAAATTCAAACAGGCACTAGGAAACAGACTGAGAAACCAGAGTAAAAGTTTCTCCTGCAACCCGTTCCCTTGTTGCTAGGTGAACGAACGTCTCACCACATGCTCAGTTCTGAGAGATAAGTGTATGTGAAAGCCGTCCTTCACCTAGCTTGTTGGTAACACAAAGTTTCTGTTCAGTTGCAAACTCCACTCCATACATATATATGGGGTGGTACTAGCTCCAACACGGTTTTACAGTGAAAACTGCAATACCATCAAAACAGCCCTAGGAAAAAGACTGAGACACCAGAGAAAAAGTTTCTCCTGCAACGCGTTCCCTTGGTGCTAGATGAATGAACGTCTCTCCACATGCTCAGGTCTGAGAGATAAGTGTGTGTGAAAGCCGTCCTTCAACTATCTTGTTGGGAACATAAAGTTTCTTTTCAGTTGCAAACTCCAATCCATATATATATATGGGGAAGTACTAGCTCCAACTCGGTTTTACAGTGAAAACTGCAGGAATTTCTAACCGGCACTAGGAAACAGACTGAGAAACCAGAGAAAAAGATTCTCCTGCAACCCGTTCCCTTGGTGCTAGATGAAAGGACTTCTCCCCACATGCTCAGTTCTGAGAGATAAGTGTGTGTGAAAGCCGTCCTTCACCTAGCTTGTTGGGAACACTAAGTATCTTTTCAGTTGTAAACTCCACTCCATACATATATATGGGGTAGTACTAGCTCCAACTCTGTTTTACAGTGAAAACTGCAGGAAATTCAAACCGGAACAAGGAAAAAGGGTGAGAAACCAGAGAAAAGTTTCTCCTGCAACTCTTTCCCTTGGTGCTAGGTGAACGAAAGTCTCTCCACATGCTCAGTTCTGAGAGATTATTGTGTGTGAAAGCCGTCCTTCACATAGATTTCTGGGAACACAAAGTTTCTTTTCAGTTGCAAACTCCACTCCATATATATATATGGTGAGACACTAGCACCAACTCGGGTTTACAGTGAAAACTTCATGAACTTCAAACCGGCACGAGAAAAAGACTGAGAGACCAGAGTAAAAGTTTCTCCTGCAACCCGTTCCCTTGGTGCTAGGTGAACGAACGTCTCTCCACATGCTCAGTTCTGAGAAATAAGTGTGTGTGAAAGCCGTACTTCACCTAGCTTGTTGGGAACACAAAGTTTCTTTTCAGTTGCAAACTCCACTCCATACATATATATGGGCAGGTACTAGCTCCAAAACGGTTTTACTTTGAAAACTGCAATAACTTCAAACCGGCACTAGGAAACAGACTGAGAAACCAGAGTAAAAGTTTCCCTGCATCCCGTTCCCTAGGTGCTTGATGAACGAACGTCTCTCCACATGCTCAGTTCTGAGAGATAAGTGTGTGTGAAAGCCGTCCTTCACCTAGCTTGTTGGGAACACAAAGTTTCTTTTCAGTGGCAAACTCCACTCCATACATTTATATGGGGAGGTACTAGCTCCAACTCGGTTTTACAGTGAAAACTGCAGGAAATTCAAACCGGTACTAAGAAACATATTGAGTAATCAGAGTAAAAGTTTCTCCTGCAACCCGTTCCCTAGGTGCTAGATGGACAAACGCCTCTCCACATGGTCTTTTCTGAGATATATGTGTGTGTGAAAGCCGAAATTCACCTAGCTTGTTGGGAACAAAATGTTTATTTTCAGTTGCATACTCCACTCCATATATATATATTTGGAGGTACTAGCTCCAACACGATTTTACAGTGAAAACTGCAATAACTTCAAACCGGCACTAGGAAACAGACTGAGAAACCAGAGTAAAAGTCTCTCCTGCAAACCGTTCTCTTGGTGCTAGGTGAACGAACGACTCTCTATATGCTCAGTTCTGAGAGATTAGTGTGTGTGAAAGTCGTCGTTCGCCTAGCTTGTTGGGAACACAAAGTTTCTTTTCAGTTGCAAAGTCCACTCCATACGTACATATGGGAAGGTACTAGCTCCAACACGGTTTTACAGTGAAAACTGCAATAACTTCAAACCGACTCTAGGAAACCTACTGTGAAACCAGAGTAAAAGTTTCCCTGCAACCCGTTCCATTGGTGCTAGATGAACTAAAGTCTCTCCACATGCTCAGTTCTGAGAGATTAGTGTGTGTGAAAGCCGTACTTCAACTAGATTGTTAGGAACACAAAGTTTCTTTTCAGTTGCAAATTCCAATCCATACATATTTATGGGGAAGTACTAGCTCCAACTATGTTTTATAGTGAAAACTGCAGGAACTTTAAACCGGCACTAGGAAATAAACTGAGAAACCAGAGTAAAAATTTCACCTGCAAACCCTTCCCTTGTTGCTAGATGAACGAACGTCTCTCCACGTGCTCAGATCTGAGAGATAAGTGTGTGTGAATGCCGTCCTTCACCTAGCTTGTTGGGAACACAAAGTTTCTTTTCAGTGTCAAACTAACATCCATATATATATATCGGGAGATACTAGCTCCAACTCGGTTTTTCAGTGAAAAGTGCAGGAACTTCAAACCGGCACTAGGAAACAGACTGAGAAACCAGAGAAAAAGTTTGTCCTGCAACACGCTCCCTTGGTGCTATATGAACGAACGTCTCTCCACATGCTCAGTTCTGAGATATAAGTGTGTGTGAAAGCCGTCCTTCACCTAGCTTTTTGGGAACACATAGTTTCTTTTCGGTTGCAAACTCCACTCCATACATATATATGGGGAGGTACTATCTCCAACTCAGTTTTACAGTGAAAACTGCAGGAACTTCAAACCGGCACTAAGAAAAAGACTGAGAAACCAGAGTAAAAATTTGTCCTGCAACCCGTTCCCTTGGGGCTAGATGAACGAAAGTCTCTCCACATGCTTATTTCTGAGAGATAATTGTGTGTGAAAGCCGTACTTCACATAGATTTTTGGGAACACAAAGATTCTTTTCAGTTGCCAACTCCACTCCATACATATATATTGGGAAGTACAAGCTTCAACTCGGTTTTACAGTGAAAATTGCTGGAACTTCAAAACGGAACTAGGAAAAAGTCTGAGAACCCAGAGTAAATGCTTCCCCTGCAACCCATTCCCTTGGTGGTAGACGAACGAACGTCTATCCACATGCTTAGTTCTGAGAGATAATTGTGTGTGAAAGCCGCCCTTCACCTAGCTTGTTGGGAACACAAAGTTTCTTTTAAGTTGCAAACTCCACTCCATACATATATATGGGGAGAAACTAGCTCCAACTCGGTTTTACATAGAAAACTGCAGGAATATCAAACCGGCACTAGGAAACAGACTGAGAAACCAGAGTAAAAGTTTCTCCTGCAACCCGTTCCCTTCGTGCTGGATGAACGAACCTCTCTCCAAATGCTCAGTTCTGAGAGATATGTGTGTGTGAATGCCGCACTTCACCTGGCTTTTTGGGAACAAATTGATTATTTTCAGTTGCAAATTCCACTCCATACATATATAGGGAAAGGTACTAGCTACAATTCGCTTTTACAGTGAAAACTGCAGGAACTACAAAGCGGCACTAGGAATCATACTGAGAAACCAGAGTAAAAGTTTCGCCGGCATCCACTTCACTTGGTGCTAGGTGAACGAACGTCTCTCCACATGCTCAGTTCTGAGGGATACGTGTGTGTGAAAGTCGTCCTTCACCAAGCTTCTTGGGAACACAAAGTTTCTTTACAGTTGCAAATTCCACTCCATACATATATATGGGTAGGTACTAGCACCAACTCGGTTTTACAGTGAAAGCTGCAGGAAATTCAAACCGGCACTAGGAAAGAGACTGAGAAACCAGAGTAATAGATTCTCCTGCATACCGTTACCTTGGTGCTAGATGAACGAAAGTCTCTCCACATGCCCAGTTCTGAGGTTTAAGTGTGTGTGAAAGCCGTACTTCACCTTGCTTGTTGGTAATCCAAAGTTCAATTCAGTGGCAAACTCAACTCCATACAAATATATGGGGAGGTACTAGTTCCAACTCTGTTTTACATTGAAAACTGCAGGAACTTGCAATCGGCACTAAGAAAAAGACTGAGATACCAGAGTAAATTTTTTCCTGCAACATTTTCCCTTGGTGCTAGATGAACGAACGTCTCTCCACATGCTCAGTTCTGAGAGATAAGTGTGTGTGAAAGCCGTCCTTCAACTATCTTGTTGGGAACATAAAGTTTCTTTTCAGTTGCAAACTCCAATCCATATATATATATGGGGAAGTACTAGCTCCAACTCGGTTTTACAGTGAAAACTGCAGGAACTTCAAACCGGCACTAGGAAACAGACTGAGAAACCAGAGAAAAAGATTCTCCTGCAACCCGTTCCCTTGGTGCTAGATGAAAGGACTTCTCCCCACATGCTCAGTTCTGAGAGATAAGTGTGTGTGAAAGCCGTACTTCACCTAGCTTGTTGGGAACACAAAGTTTCTTTTCAGTTGCAAACTACACTCCATATATATATATGGGGAGGTACTAGCTCCAACTCAATTTTACAGTGAAAACTGCAGGAACTTCAAACTGGCACTAGGAAACAGACTGAGAAACCAGAGTAATTGTTTCTCCTGCAACCCGTTCCCTTGGGGCTAGGTGAACGAACGTCTCTCCACATGCTCAGTTCTGAGAGATAATTGTGAGTGAAAGCCGTACTTCACATAAATTTTTGGGAACACAAAGTTTCTTTTCAGTTGCAAACTCCACTCCATACATATATATGGGGAGGTACTAGCTCCAACCCTTTTACAGTGAAAATTGCAGGAACTTTAAACCGGCACTAGGAAACAGACTGAGAAACCAGAGTTAAAGTTTCCCTGCATCCCGTTCCCTTGGTGCTAGATGAACGAACGTCTCTCCACATGCTCTGTTCTGAGAGATAACTGTGTGTGAAAGCCGTCCTTCACATAGCTTGTTTGGAACACCAAGTTTCTTTTCAGTGGCAAATTTCACTCCATACATATATATGGGGGGGTACGAGTTTCAACTCAGTTTTACAGTGAAAACTGCAGGAAATTCAAACAGGCACTAGGAAACAGACTGAGAAACCAGAGTAAAAGTTTCTCCTGCAACCCGTTCCCTTGTTGCTAGGTGAACGAACGTCTCACCACATGCTCAGTTCTGAGAGATAAGTGTATGTGAAAGCCGTCCTTCACCTAGCTTGTTGGTAACACAAAGTTTCTGTTCAGTTGCAAACTCCACTCCATACATATATATGGGGTGGTACTAGCTCCAACACGGTTTTACAGTGAAAACTGCAATACCATCAAAACGGCCCTAGGAAAAAGACTGAGACACCAGAGAAAAAGTTTCTCCTGCAACGCGTTCCCTTGGTGCTAGATGAATGAACGTCTCTCCACATGCTCAGGTCTGAGAGATAAGTGTGTGTGAAAGCCGTCCTTCAACTATCTTGTTGGGAACATAAAGTTTCTTTTCAGTTGCAAACTCCAATCCATATATATATGGGGAAGTACTAGCTCCAACTCGGTTTTACAGTGAAAACTGCAGGAACTTCAAACCGGCACTAGGAAACAGACTGAGAAACCAGAGAAAAAGATTCTCCTGCAACCCGTTCCCTTGGTGCTAGATGAAAGGACTTCTCCCCACATGCTCAGTTCTGAGAGATAAGTGTGTGTGAAAGCCGTACTTCACCTAGCTTGTTGGGAACTTAAAGGTTCTTTTCAGTTGCAAACTCCACTCCATACATATATATGGGGTAGTACTAGCTCCAACTCTGTTTTACAGTGAAAACTGCAGGAAATTCAAACCGGAACAAGGAAAAAGGCTGAGAAACCAGAGAAAAGTTTCTACTGCAACTCGTTCCCTTGGTGCTAGGTGAACGAAAGTCTCTCCACATGCTCAGTTCTGAGAGATTATTGTGTGTGAAAGCCGTCCTTCACATAGATTTCTGGGAACACAAAGTTTCTTTTCAGTTGCAAACTCCACTCCATACATATATATGGTGAGACACTAGCACCAACTCGGGTTTACAGTGAAAACTTCATGAACTTCAAACCGGCACGAGAAAAAGACTGAGAGACCAGAGTAAAAGTTTCTCCTGCAACCCGTTCCCTTGGTGCTAGGTGAACGAACGTCTCTCCACATGCTCAGTTCTGAGAAATAAGTGTGTGTGAAAGCCGTACTTCACCTAGCTTGTTGGGAACACAAAGTTTCTTTTCAGTTGCAAACTCCACTCCATACATATATATGGGCAGGTACTAGCTCCAAAACGGTTTTACTTTGAAAACTGCAATAACTTCAAACCGGCACTAGGAAACAGACTGAGAAACCAGAGTAAAAGTTTCCCTGCATCCCGTTCCCTAGGTGCTTGATGAACGAACGTCTCTCCACATGCTCAGTTCTGAGAGATAAGTGTGTGTGAAAGCCGTCCTTCACCTAGCTTGTTGGGAACACAAAGTTTCTTTTCAGTGGCAAACTCCACTCCATACATTTATATGGGGAGGTACTAGCTCCAACTCGGTTTTACAGTGAAAACTGCAGGAAATTCAAACCGGTACTAAGAAACATATTGAGTAACCAGAGTAAAAGTTTCTCCTGCAACCCGTTCCCTAGGTGCTAGATGGACAAACGCCTCTCCACATGGTCTTTTCTGAGATATATGTGTGTGTGAAAGCCGAAATTCACCTAGCTTGTTGGGAACAAAATGTTTATTTTCAGTTGCAAACTCCACTCCATATATATATATTTGGAGGTACTAGCTCCAACACGATTTTACAGTGAAAACTGCAATAACTTCAAACCGGCACTAGGAAACAGACTGAGAAACCAGAGTAAAAGTCTCTCCTGCAAACCGTTCTCTTGGTGCTAGGTGAACGAACGACTCTCTATATGCTCAGTTCTGAGAGATTAGTGTGTGTGAAAGTCGTCGTTCGCCTAGCTTGTTGGGAACACAAAGTTTCTTTTCAGTTGCAAAGTCCACTCCATACGTACATATGGGAAGGTACTAGCTCCAACACGGTTTTACAGTGAAAACTGCAATAACTTCAAACCGACTCTAGGAAACCTACTGTGAAACCAGAGTAAAAGTTTCCCTGCAACCCGTTCCATTGGTGCTAGATGAACTAAAGTCTCTCCACATGCTCAGTTCTGAGAGATTAGTGTGTGTGAAAGCCGTACTTCAACTAGATTGTTAGGAACACAAAGTTTCTTTTCAGTTGCAAATTCCAATCCATACATATTTATGGGGAAGTACTAGCTCCAACTATGTTTTATAGTGAAAACTGCAGGAACTTTAAACCGGCACTAGGAAATAAACTGAGAAACCAGAGTAAAAATTTCACCTGCAAACCCTTCCCTTGTTGCTAGATGAACGAACGTCTCTCCACGTGCTCAGATCTGAGAGATAAGTGTGTGTGAATGCCGTCCTTCACCTAGCTTGTTGGGAACACAAAGTTTCTTTTCAGTGTCAAACTAACATCCATATATATATATCGGGAGATACTAGCTCCAACTCGGTTTTTCAGTGAAAAGTGCAGGAACTTCAAACCGGCACTAGGAAACAGACTGAGAAACCAGAGAAAAAGTTTGTCCTGCAACACGCTCCCTTGGTGCTATATGAACGAACGTCTCTCCACATGCTCAGTTCTGAGATATAAGTGTGTGTGAAAGCCGTCCTTCACCTAGCTTTTTGGGAACACATAGTTTCTTTTCGGTTGCAAACTCCACTCCATACATATATATGGGGAAGTACTATCTCCAACTCAGTTTTACAGTGAAAACTGCAGGAACTTCAAACCGGCACTAAGAAAAAGACTGAGAAACCAGAGTAAAAATTTGTCCTGCAACCCGTTCCCTTGGGGCTAGATGAACGAAAGTCTCTCCACATGCTTATTTCTGAGAGATAATTGTGTGTGAAAGCCGTACTTCACATAGATTTTTGGGAACACAAAGATTCTTTTCAGTTGCCAACTCCACTCCATACATATATATTGGGAAGTACAAGCTTCAACTCGGTTTTACAGTGAAAATTGCTGGAACTTCAAAACGGAACTAGGAAAAAGGCTGAGAACCCAGAGTAAATGCTTCCCCTGCAACCCATTCCCTTGGTGGTAGACGAACGAACGTCTATCCACATGCTTAGTTCTGAGAGATAATTGTGTGTGAAAGCCGCCCTTCACCTAGCTTGTTGGGAACACAAAGTTTCTTTTAAGTTGCAAACTCCACTCCATACATATATATGGGGAGAAACTAGCTCCAACTCGGTTTTACATAGAAAACTGCAGGAATATCAAACCGGCACTAGGAAACAGACTGAGAAACCAGAGTAAAAGTTTCTCCTGCAACCCGTTCCCTTCGTGCTGGATGAACGAACCTCTCTCCAAATGCTCAGTTCTGAGAGATATGTGTGTGTGAATGCCGCACTTCACCTGGCTTTTTGGGAACAAATTGATTATTTTCAGTTGCAAATTCCACTCCATACATATATAGGGAAAGGTACTAGCTACAATTCGCTTTTACAGTGAAAACTGCAGGAACTACAAAGCGGCACTAGGAATCATACTGAGAAACCAGAGTAAAAGTTTCGCCGGCATCCACTTCACTTGGTGCTAGGTGAACGAACGTCTCTCCACATGCTCAGTTCTGAGAGATACGTGTGTGTGAAAGTCGTCCTTCACCAAGCTTCTTGGGAACACAAAGTTTCTTTACAGTTGCAAATTCCACTCCATACATATATATGGGTAGGTACTAGCACCAATTCGGTTTTACAGTGAAAGCTGCAGGAAATTCAAACCGGCACTAGGAAAGAGACTGAGAAACCAGAGTAATAGATTCTCCTGCATACCGTTACCTTGGTGCTAGATGAACGAAAGTCTCTCCACATGCCCAGTTCTGAGGTTTAAGTGTGTGTGAAAGCCGTACTTCACCTTGCTTGTTGGTAATCCAAAGTTCAATTCAGTGGCAAATTCAACTCCATACAAATATATGGGGAGGTACTAGTTCCAACTCTGTTTTACATTGAAAACTGCAGGAACTTGCAATCGGCACTAAGAAAAAGACTGAGATACCAGAGTAAATTTTTTCCTGCAACATTTTCCCTTGGTGCTAGATGAACGAACGTCTCTCCACATGCTCAGTTCTGAGATATAAGTGTGTGTGAAAGCCTTCCTTCACCTAGCTTGATGGGAACACATAGTTTCTTTTCAGTTTCAAACTCCACTCCATAAATATATATGGGGAGGTACTAGCTCCAACACTGTTTTACAGTGAAAACTGCAGAAACTTCAAACCGGCACTAGGAAATAGAGTGAGAAACCAGAGTAAACGTTTTCCTGCAACCCGTTCCCTTGGTGCTAGATGAAAAAACGTCTCTCCACATGGTCTGTTCTGAGAGATATGTGTGTGTGAAAGCCGAACTTCACCTAGCTTGTTGGGAACAATATGTTTATTTTCAGTTGCAAATTCCACTCCATACATATATAGGGAGAGGTAATAGCTCCAACTCGGTTTTACAGTGAAAACTGCAGGAATTTGAAACCGTCACTAGGAAACAGACTGAGAAACCAGAGTAAAAGTTTCTCCTGCATCCCGTTCCCTTGGTGCTAGATGAACGAACGTCTCTCCAAACGCTCAGTTCTGAGAGATAAGTGTGTGTGAAAGCCGTCCTTCACCTAGCTTGTTGGGAACACAAAGTTCCTTTTCTGTTGCAATCTGCACTCCATACATATATGGGGAGGTACAAGCTCCAACTCGGTTTTACAGTGAAAACTGCAGGAACTTCAAACCGGCACTAGGAAACAGACTGAGAAACAAGAGTAAAAGTTTCTCCTGCCACCCGTTCCCTTTGTGCTAGATGAACGAACGTCTCTCCACATGCTCATTTCTGAGGGATAAGTGTGTGTGAAAGCCGTCTTTAACCTAGCTTGTTGGGAATACAAAGTTTCTCTTCAGTTGCCAATTCCAATCCATACATATATATGGGGAAGTACTAGCTCCAAATCAGTTTTACAGTGAAAATTGCAGGATCTTCAAACCGGCACAAGGAAACAGACTGAGAAACCAGAGAAAAAGTTCCACCTGCCAACCGTTCTCTTTGTGCTAGATGAACGAACGTCTCTCCACATGCTCAGTTCTGAGAGATATGTGTGTGTGAAAGCCGTACTTCAACTAGCTTGTTGGTAACACAAAGTTTCTCTTCAGTTGCAAACTCCACTCCATACATATATATGGGGAGGTACTAGCTCCAACTCGGTTTTACAGTGAAAACTGCAGGAACTTCAAACCGGCACTAGGAAACAGACTGAGAAACCAGAGTAAATGTTGCTCCTGCCACACGTTCCCATTGTGCTAGATGAACGAACGTCTCACCACATGCTCAGTTCTGAGAGATAAGTGTGTGTGAAAGCCGTCCTACATCTAATTTGTTTGGAACACAAAGTTTCTTTTCAGTTGCAAACTAAAATCCATATATATATATCGGGAGATACAAGCTCCAACTCGGCTTTACAATGAAAACTGCAGGAACTTCAAACCGGCACTAGGAAACAGACTGAGAAACCAGAGTAAAAGTTTCTCCTGCCAACCGTTCTCTTTGTGCTAGATGAACGAACGTCTCTCCACATGCTCAGTTCTCAGAGATAAGTGTGTGTGAAAGCCATACTTCACCTAGCTTGTTGGGAACAAAAGTTTCTCTTCAGTTGCAAACTCCACTCATTCATATATATTGGGAGGTACTAGCTCCAACTCGGTTTTACAGTGAAAACTGCAGGAACTTCAAACCGGCACTAGGAAACAGACTGAGAAACCAGAGTAAAAGTTTCCCCTGCCAACCGTTCTCTTTGTGCTAGATGAAAGAACGTCTCTCCACATGCTCAGTTCTGAGAGATAAGTGTGTGTGAAAGCCGTCCTACAACTTATTTGTTGGGAACACAAAGTTTCTTTTCAGTTGCAAACTAAAATCCATATATATATATCGGGAGATACAAGCTCCAACCCGGATTTACAGTGAAACTGCAGGAAATTCAAACCGGCACTAGGAAACAGACTGAGAAACCAGAGTAAAAGTTTCTCCTGCCAACCGTTCCCTTTGTACTAGATGAACGAACGTCTCTCCACATGCTCAGTTCTGAGAGATAAGTGTGTGTCAAAGCCGTCCTTCACCAAGCTTGTTGGGAATACAAAGTTTCTCTTCAGTTGCAAATTCCACTCCATACATATATATGGGGAAGTACTAGGTCCAAATCAGTTTTACAGTGAAAATTGCAGGAACTTCAAACCGGCACTAGGAAAGACACTGAGAAACCAGAGTAAAAGTTTATCCTGCCAACCGTTCTTTTTGTGCTAGATGAACGAACGTCTCTCCACATACTCAGTTCTGAGAGATAAGTGTGTGTGAAAGCCGTCCTTCACCTAGCTTGTTGGGAACACAAAGTTCCTCTTCAGTTGCAAACTCCACTCCATACATATATATGGGGAGGTATTAGCACCAACTCGGTTTTACAGTGAAAACTGCAGGAACTTCAAACCGGCACTAGGAAACAGACTGAGAAACTAGTGTAAAGTTTCTCCTACCAACCGTTCTTTTTGTGCTAGATGAACGAACGTCTCTCCACATGCTCAGTTCTGAGAGATAAGTGTGTGTGAAAGCCGTCCTTCACCTAGCTTGTTGGGAACAAAAGTTTCTCTTCAGTTGCAAACTCCTTTCCATACATATATATTGGGTGGTACTAGCTCCAACTCGGTTTTACAATGAAAATTGCAGGAACTTCAAACCGGCACTAGGAAACAGACTGAGAAACCAGAGTAAAAGTTTCACCTGCCAACTCTTCTCTTTGTGCTAGATGAACGAACGTCTCTCCACATGCTCAGTTCTGAGAGATAAGTGTGTGTGAAAGCCGTCCTTCACCTAGCTTGTTGGGAACACAAAGTTTCTCTTCAGTTGCAAGCTCCACTCCATACATATATATGGTGAGGTACTAGCTCCAACTCGGTTTTACTGTGAAAACTGCAGGAACTTCAAACCGGCACTAGGAAACATACTGAGAAACCAGAGTAAAAGTTTCTCCTGCCACCCGTTCCCTTTGTGCTAGATGAACGAACGTCTCTCCACATGCTCAGTTCTGAGTGATAAGTGTGTGTGAAAGCCGTCCTTCCCCTAGCTTGTTGGGAACACAAAGTTTCTCTTCAGTTGCAAATTCCACTCCATACATATATATGGGGAAGTACTAGCTCCAAATCTGTTTTACAGTGAAATTTGCAGGAACTTCAAACCGGCACTAGGAAACAGACTGAGAAACCAGAGAAAAGGTTTCTCCTGAAACCCGTTCCCTTTCTGCTAGATGAACTAATGTCTCTCCACATGCTCAGTTCTGAGACATAAGTGTGTGTGAAAGCCGTACTTCACCTACCTTTTTGGGAACACATAGTTTCTTTTCAGTTGAAAACTCCGCTCGGTACATATATATGGGTAGGTACTTGCTCCAACCCGGTTTTACAGTGAAAACTGCAGGAAATTCAAACCGGCACTAGGAAACAGACTGAGAAACCAGAGTAAAATTTTCTCCTGCCACCCGTTCTCTTTGTGCTAGATGAACGAACGTCTCTCCACATGCTCAGTTCTGAGAGATAAGTGTGTGTGAAGGCCGTCCTTCACCTTGCTTTTTGGGAATACAAAGTTTCTATTCAGTTGCAAATTCCACTCCAATCATATATATGGGGAAGTACTAGCTCCAAATCAGTTTTACAGTGAAAATTGCAGGAAATTCAAAACGGTACTAGGAAACAGACTGAGAAACCAGAGTAAAAGTTTCTCCGGCCAAACGTTCTCTTTGTGCTAGATGAACGAACGTCTCTCCACATGCTCAGTTCTGAGAGATAAGTGTGTGTGTAAGCCGTCCTTCACCTAGCTTGTTGGGAACACAAAGTTTCTCTTCAGTTGCAAACTCCTCTCCATACATATATATGGGGAGATACTAGCTCCAACTCGGTTTTACAGTGAAAACTGCAGGAACTTCAAACCGGCACTAGGAAACAGACTGAGAAACGAGAGAAAATGTTGCTCCTGCCACACGTTCCCATTGTGCTAGATGAACGAACGTCTCTCCACATGCTCAGATCTGAGAGATAAGTGTGGGTGAAAGCCGTCCTACACTTAATTTGTTGGGAACACAAAGTTTCTTTTCAGTTGCAAACTAAAATCCATATATATATATCGGGAGATACAAGCTCCAACTCGGATTTACAGTGAAAACTGCAGGAACTTCAAACCGGCAGTAGGAAACAGACTGAGAAACCAGAGAAAAGGTTTCTCCTGAAACCCGCTCCCTTTGTGCTAGATGAACGAATGTCTCTCCACATGCTCAGTTCTGAGACATAAGTGTGTGTGAAAGCCGTACTTCACCTACCTTTTTGGGAACACATAGTTTCTTTTCAGTTGAAAACTCCGCTCCGTACATATATATGGGGAGGTACATGCTCCAACCCGGTTTTACAGTGAAAACTGCAGGAAATTCAAACCGGCACTAGGAAACAGACTGAGAAACCAGAGAAAAAGTTTCTCATGCCACCCGTTCCCTTTGTGCTAGATGAACGAACGTCTCTCCACATGCTCAGTTCTGAGAGATAATTGTCTGTGAAAGCCGTCCTTCACCTTGCTTGTTGGGAATACAAAGTTTCTATTCAGTTGCAAATTCCACTCCATACATATATATGGGGAAGTACTAGCTCCAAATCAGTTTTACAGTGAAAATTGCAGGAACTTCAAAACGGCACTAGGAAACAGACTGAGAAACCAGAGTAAAAGTTTCTCCTGCCAACCGTTCTCTTTGTGCTAGATGAACGAACGTCTCTCCACATGCTCAGTTCTGAGAGATAATTGTGTGTGAAAGTCGTCCTTCACCTAGCTTGTTGGGAACACAAAGTTTCTCTTCAGTTGCAAACTCCTCTCCATACATATATATGGGGAAATACTAGCTCCAACTCGGTTTTACAGTGAAAACTGCAGGAACTTCTAACCGGCACTAGGAAACAGACTGAGAAACGAGAGAAATTGTTGCTCCTCCCACAATTTCCCTTTTTGCTAGATGAACGAACGTCTCTCCACATGCTCAGTTCTGAGAGATAAGTGTGTGTGAAAGCCGTCCTACACTTAATTTGTTGGGAACACAAAGTTTCTTTTCAGTTGCAAACTAAAATCCATATATATATATCGGGAGATACAAGCTCCAACTCGGATTTACAGTGAAAACTGCATGAACTTCAAACCGGCAGTAGGAAACAGACTGAGAAACCAGAGAAAAGGTTTCTCCTGAAACCCGCTCCCTTTGTGTAGATGAACGAATGTCTCTCCACATGCTCAGTTCTGAGATATAAGTGTGTGTGAAAGCCGTACTTCACCTACCTTTTTGGCAACACATAGTTTCTTTTCAGTTGCAAACTCCACTCCATACATATATATGGGGAGGTACAAGCTCCAACTCGGTTTTACTGTGAAAACTGCAGGAACTTCAAACCGGCACTAGGAAACATACTGAGAAACCAGAGTAAAAGTATCACCTGCCACCCGTTCCCTTTGTGCTAGATGAACGAACGTCTCTCCACATGCTCAGTTCTGAGAGATAAGTGTGTGTGAAAGCCGTCCTTCCCCTAGCTTGTTGTGAATACAAAGTTTCTCTTCAGTTGCAAATTCCACTCCATACATATATATGGGGAGATACTAGCTCCAACTTGGTTTTACAGTGAAAATTGCAGGAACATCAAAATGGCACTAGGAAACAGACTGAGAAACCAGAGTAAAAGTTTCTCCTGACACCCGTTCTTTTGTGCTAGATGAACGAACGTCTCTCCACATGCTCAGTTCTGAGAGATAAGTGTGTGTGAATGCCGTCCTTCACCTAGCTTGTTAGGAACAAAAAGTTTCACTTCAATTGCAAACTCCACTCCATACATATATATGGGGAAGATCTAGCTCCAATTCGGTTTTACAGTGAAAACTGCAGGAACTTCAAACCGGCACTAGGAAACAGACTGAGAAACCAGAGTAAAAGTTTCTCCTGCCAACCGTTCCCTTTGTGTTAGATGAACGAACGTCTCTCCACATGCTCAGTTCTGAGAGATAAGTGTGTGTGAAAGCCGTCCTTCACCTAGCTTGTTGGGAACAAATGTTTCTCTTCAGTTGCAAACTCCTCTCCATACATATATATTGGGAGGTACTAGCTCCAACTCGGTTTTACAGTGAAAATTGCAGGAACTTCAAACCGGCACTAGGAAACAGACTGAGAAACCAGAGTAAAAGTTTCTCCTGCCAACCGTTCTCTTTGTGCTAGAAGAACGAAAGTCTCTCCACATGCTCAGTTCTGAGAGATAAGTGTGTGTGAAAGCCGTCCTTCACCTAGCTTGTTGGGAACACAAAGTTTCCCTTCAGTTGCAAGCTCCACTCCATACATATATATGGGGAGGTACTAGCTCCAACGCGGTTTTACAGTGAAAAATTCAGGAACTTCAAACCGGCACTAGGAAACAGACTGAGAAACGAGAGTAAATGTTGCTCCTGCCACACGTTCCATTTGTGCTAGATGAACGAACGTCTCTCCACATGCTCAGTTCTGAGAGAAAATTGTGTGTGAAAGCCGTCCTTCACCTAGCTTGTTGGGAACACAAAGTTACTCTTCAGTTGCAATCTCCACTCCATACATATATATGGGGAGGTACAAGCTCCAACTCGGTTTTACTGTGAAAACTGCAGGAACTTCAAACCGGCACTAGGAAACATACTGAGAAACCAGAGTAAAAGTTTCTCCTGCCACCCGTTCCTTTTGTGCTAGATGAACGAACGTCTCTCCACATGCTCAGTTCTGAGAGATAAGTGTGTGTGAAAGCTGTCCTTCACCTTGCTTGTTGGGAATACAAAGTTTCTATTCAGTTGCAAATTCCACTCCATACATATATATGGGGAAGTACTAGCTCCAAATCAATTTTACAGTGAAATTTGCAGGAACTTCAAACCGGCACTAGGAAACAGACTGAGAAACCAGAGTAAAAGTTTCTCCTGCCAACCGTTCTCTTTGTGCTAGATGAACGAACGTCTCTCCACATGCTCAGTTCTGAGAGATAAGTGTGTGTGAAAGCCGTCCCTCACCTAACTTGTTGATAACACAAAGTTTCTCTTCAGTTGCAAACTCCTCTCCATACATATATATGGGGAGATACTAGCTCCAACTCGGTTTTACAGTGAAAACTGCAGGAACTTCAAACCGGCACTAGGAAACAGACTGAGAAACGAGAGAAAATGTTGCTCCTGCCACAAGTTCCCTTTGTGCTAGATGAACGAACGTCTCTCCACATGCTCAGTTCTGAGAGATAAGTGTGTGTGAAAGCCGTCCTACACTTAATTTGTTGGGAACACAAAGTTTCTTTTCAGTTGCAAACTAAAATCCATATATATATATCGGGAGATACAAGCTCCAACTCGGATTTACAGTGAAAACTGCAGGAACTTCAAACCGGCAGTTGGAAACTGACTGAGAAACCACAGAAAAGTTTTCTCCTGAAACCCGCTCCCTTTGTGCTAGATGAACGAATGTTTCCACATGCTCAGTTCTGAGACATAAGTGTGTGTGAAAGCCGTACTTCACCTACCTTTTTGGGAACACATAGTTTCTTTTCAGTTGAAAACTCCGCTCCGTACATATATATGGGGAGGTACTTGATCCAACCCGGTTTTACAGTGAAAACTGCAGGAAATTCAAACCGGCACTAGGAAATTGACTGAGAAACCAGAGTAAAAATTTCTCCTGCCACCCGTTCCCTTTGTGCTAGATGAACGAACGTCTCTCCACATGCTCAGTTCTGAGAAATAAGTGTGTGTGAAGGCCGTCCTTCACCTTGCTTGTTGGGAATACAAAGTTTCTATTCAGTTGCAAATTCCACTCCATACATATATATGGGGAAGTACTAGCTCCAAATCAGTTTTACAGTGAAAATTGCAGGAACTTCAAAACGGCACTAGGAAACAGACTGAGAAACCAGAGTAAAAGTTTCTCCTGCCAACCGTTCTCTTTGTGCTAGATGAACGAACGTCTCTCCACATGCTCAGTTCTGAGAGATAAGTGTGTGTGAAAGCCATCCTTCACCTAGCTTGTTAGGAACACAAAGTTTCTCTTCAGTTGCAAACTCCACTCCATACATATATATGGGGAGATACTAGCTCCAACTCGGTTTTACAGTGAAAACTGCAGGAACTTCAAACCGGCACTAGGAAACAGACTGAGAAACGAGAGAAAATGTTGCTCCTGCCACACGTTCCCTTTGTGCTAGATGAACGAACGTCTCTCCACATGCTCAGTTCTGAGAGATAAGTGTGTGTCAAAGCCGTCCTACACTTAATTTGTTGGGAACACAAAGTTTCTTTTCAGTTGCAAAATAAAATCCATATATATATATAGGGAGATACAAGCTCCAACTCGGATTTACAGTGAAAACTGCAGGAACTTCATACCGGCAGTAGGAAACAGACTGAGAAACCAGAGAAATGGTTTCTCCTGAAACCCGCTCCCTTTGTGCTAGATGAACGAATGTCTCTCCACATGCTCAGTTCTGAGACATAAGTGTGTGTGAAAGCCGTGCTTCACCTACCTTTTTGGGAACACATAGTTTCTTTTCAGTTGAAAACTCCGCTCCGTTCATATATATGGGGAGGTACTTGCTCCAACCCGGTTTTACAGTGAAAACTGCAGGAAATTCAAACCGGCACTAGGAAACAGACTGAGAAACCAGAGTAAAAGTTTCTCCTGCCACCCGTTCCTTTTGAGATAGATGAACGAACGTCTCTCCACATGCTCAGTTCTGAGAGATAAGTGTGTGTGAAAGCCGTCCTTCACCTTGCTTGTTGGGAATACAAAGTTTCTATTCAGTTGCAAATTCCACACCATACATATATATGGGGAAGTACTAGCTCCAAATCAGTTTTACAGTGAAAATTGCAGGAACTTCAAACCGGCACTAGGAAACAGTCTGAGAATCCAGAGTAAAAGTTTCTCCTGCCAACATTTCTCTTTGTGCTAGATGAACGAACGTCTCTCCACATGCTCAGTTCTGAGAGATAATTGTGTGTGAAAGTCGTCCTTCACCTAGCTTGTTGGGAACACAAAGTTTCTCTTCAGTTGCAAACTCCTCTCCATACATATATATGGGGAGATACTAGCTCCAACTCGGTTTTACAGTGAAAACTGCAGGAACTTCTAACCGGCACTAGGAAACAGACTGAGAAACGAGAGATAATGTTGCTCCTCCCACAAGTTCCCTTTGTGCTAGATGAACGAACATCTCTCCACATGTTCAGTTCTAAGAGATAAGTGTGTGTGAAAGCCGTACTACACTTAATTTGTTGGGAACACAAAGTTTCTTTTCAGTTGCAAACTAAAATCCATATATATATAACGGGAGATACAAGCTCCAACTCGGATTTACAATGAAAACTGCATGAACTTCAAACAGCAGTAGGAAACAGACTGAGAAACCAGAGAAAAGGTTTCTCCTGAAACCCTCTCCCTTTGTGCTAGATGAACGAATGTCTCTCCACATGCTCAGTTCTGAGATATAAGTGTGTGTGAAAGCCGTACTTCACCTACCTTTTTGGGAACACATAGTTTCTTTTCAGTTGAAAACTCCGCTCCGTACATATATATGGGGAGGTACATGCTCCAACCCGCTTTTACAGTGAAAACTGCAGGAAATTCAAACCGGCACTAGGAAACAGACTGAGAAACCAGAGTAAAAGTTTCCCTGCCACCCGTTCCCTTTGTGCTAGATGAACGAACGTCTCTCCACATGCTCAGTTCTGAGAGATAAGTGTGTGTGAAAGCCGTCCTTCACCTAGCTTGTTGGGAACACAAAGATTCTCTTCAGTTGCAACTCCACTCCATACATATATATGGGGAGGTACTAGCTCCAAATCCCGTTTTACAGTGAAAAATTGCTGAACTTCAAACCTGCACTAGGAAACAGACTGAGAAACCAGAGTAAAGTTTCACCTGCCAACCGTTCTCTTTGTGACTAGATGAACGAACGTCTCTCCACTGCTCAGTTCTGAGAGATAAGTGTGTGTGAAAGCCGTCCTTCACCTAGCTTGTTGGGAAACCAAATTTCTCTTCAGTTGCAAAACTCCACTCCATACATATATATGGGTGGTACTAGCTCCAACTCGGTTACAGTGAAAACTGCAGGAACTTCAAACCGGCCTAGGAACAGCTGAGAAACGAGAGAAAATGTTGCTCTGCCACACGTTCCATTTGTGCTAGATGAACGAACGTCTCTCCAATGCTCAGTTCTTAGAGATAAGTGTGTGTGAAACCGTACTTCACCTAGCTTGTTGGAACACAAAGTAACTCTACTGTTCGTGCAACTCCACTCCATACATATATATGGGGAGGACTAGCTCCAACTCGGTTTTACAGTGAAAACTGCAGGAACTTCAAACCGGCACTAGGAAACAGACGAGGAAAACCAGAGTAAAGTTTCTTCTGCACCCGTTCCCTTGTGGCTAGATGAACGAACGTCTCTCCACCATGCTCTTCTGAGAGATAATTGTGTGTGAAAGCCGTCATTCACTCTAGCTGTTGGGAATACAAATTTTCTCTCCAGTGCAAATTTCCACTCCATACATATATATGGGGAAGTACTAGCTCCAATCAGATTTACAGTGAAAAATTGAAGGAACTTCAAACCGGCACTAGGAACAGACTGAGAAACCAGAGTAAGTTTCTCCTGCAACCGATTCCGTGTGCTAGATGAACGTCTCTCCACATGCTCAGTTCTGAGAGATAAGGGTGAGTGAAAGCCGTCTTCACCTATCTTGTTGGGAACACA
>NW_022587817.1:0-49992 GCF_009834535.1 Camelus ferus
TTGGAGCTAGTACCACCCCATATATATGTATGTAGTGGAATTTCCAAGTGAAAAGAATCTTTGTGTTCCCAACAAGCAAGGTGAACGACGGCTTTCACACACACTTATCTCTCAGAACTGAGCATGTGGAGAGACGTTCGTTCACCTAGCACCAAGGGAACAGGTTGCGGTAGTAACTTTTACTCTGGTTTTTCAGTCTGTTTCCTACTGCCGGGTTGAAGTTCCTGCAGTTTCACTGTAAAACCGAGTAGGAACTTGTACGTCCCATATGTAGGTATGATGGAGTGGGTTTGCAACTGAAAAGAAACTTTGTGTTCCCAACAAGCTAGGTGAAGGACGGCTTTCACACACACTTATATCTGAGAACTTAGCATGCGGAGAGACGTTCGTTCATCTAGCACAAAGGGATCGGGTTGCAGGAGAAACTTTTACTCTGTATTCTCAGCCTGTTTCCTAGTGCCGGTTGATGTTCCTGCAAGTTTTCACTGTAAAACCGAGTTGGAGCTTGTACCTACCCATATATATGTAAGGAGTGGAGTTTTGCAACTGAAAAGAAACTTTGTGTTCCCAACAAGCTAGGTGAAATACGGCTCTCACACACACTTATCTCTCGAACTGAAGCATGTGGGAGAGACGTTTCTTTCATCTCGCAAAAAAGGGAACGGGTTGCAGGAGAAACTTTTACTCTGTTTTTCTCAGTCTGTTTCCTAGTGCCGGTTTCAATTCCCGCAGGTTTTTCACTGTAAAACCAGTAGGAACTTGTACTTCCCCATATGTATGTATGGAGTGGAGTTTGCAACTGAAAAGAAACTTGTGTTCCCAAAGTTAGGTGAAGGACGCTTTCACGGCCACAGTTATCTCTCAGAAACTGAGCATGTGGAGAGACGTTCGATCATCTAGCACAAAGGGAACGGGTTGCAGGAGAAACTTTACTCTGGTTTCTCAGTCTGTTTCCTACTACCGGTTTGAAGTTCCTGCAGTGTTCACAGTAAAAACCGAATTGGAACTAGTACCCGTACCCATATATATGTAGGCACTGGAGTTGGCAACTGAAAAGAAACTTTTGTGTTCCCAAACAAGCTTAGGTGAAGGAAGCCTTAAGCTTTCAACACACACCTTACCACCTCCCAGAAATGAGCATGTGGAGAGGACTTTCGTTCATCTGAGCACAAAGGGAACGGGTTGCCAAGAGCAGAACTTTTACTCTGGTTTCCTTCTCAGTCTGTCTGTTCCTAGTGCCGGTTTTGAGGTTCCTGCACTTTTCACTGTAAAACCGTGTTGGAGTGTGGGTACGTCCCCATATATATGTATGGAGTGGAGTTTTGCAAACTGAAAAGAAACTTTGTGTTTCCCAACAAGATAGGTGAAGGACGGCTTGTTAACACACACTTATTTCTCAGAACTGAGCATGTGGAGAGACGTTCGTTCATCTAGCACAAATTGAACGGGTTGCAGGAGAAACTTTTACTCTGGTTTTTAGTCTGGTTTCCTAGTGCCGGTTTGAAGTTCCTGCAGTTTTCACTGTAAAACCGAGTTGGAACTAGAACTGCCCGATATATATGTAAGGAGTGGAGTTAGCACCTGAAAAGAAACTTTGTGTTCCCAAAAAACTACGTGAAGTACGGATTTCACACACACATATCTATCAGAACTGAGCATGTGGAGAGACGTTCGTTCATCTAGCACAAATGGAACTGGTTGCAGGGAAACTTTTGCCTCTGGTTTCTCAGTCTGTTTCCTACTGCCGTTTTAAAGTTCCTGCAGTTTTCACTGTAAAACCAAGTTGGAGCTAGTACCTCCCCATATATATGTATGGTGTGGAGTATGCAACTGAAAAGAAACTTAATGTTCCCAACAAGCTAGGTGAAGGACGGCTTCACACACACTTATCTCTCAGAAGTGAGCATGTGGAGAGATGTTCGTTCATGTAGCACAATCGGAAAGGGTTGCAGGAGAAACATTTACTCTGGTTTCTCAGTATGTTTCCTACTGCCGGTTTGAAGTCCCTGCAGTTTTCACTGTAAAACCGAGTTGGAGCTAGTATCTCCCCATATATATGTATGTAGTGGAATTTCCAAGTGAAAAGAATCTTTGTGTTCCCAACAAGCAAGGTGAACGACGGCTTTCACACACACTTGTCTCTCAGAACTGAGCATGTGGAGAGACGTTCGTTCACCTAGCACAAAGGGAACGGGTTGCAGGTGTAACTTTTACTCTGGTTTCTCATTCTGTTTCCTACTGCCGGTTTAAAGTTCCTGCAGTTTTCACTGTAAAAGCGAGTTGGAGCTAGTACCTCCCCATATATATGTATGGTGTGGAGTATGCAACTGAAAAGAAACTTTATGTTCCCAACAAGCTAGGTGAAGGACGGCTTCACACACACTTATCTCTCAGAAGTGAGCATGTGGAGAGATGTTCGTTCATGTAGCACAATCGGAAAGGGTTGCAGGAGAAACTTTTACTCTGGTTTCTCAGTATGTTTCCTACTGCCGGTTTGAAGTCCCTGCAGTTTTCACTGTAAAACCGAGTTGAGCTAGTACCACCCCATATATATGTATGTAGTGGAATTTCCAAGTGAAAAGAATCTTTGTGTTCCCAACAAGCAAGGTGAACGACGGCTTTCACACACACTTAACTCTCAGAACTGAGCATGTGGAGAGACGTTCGTTCACCTAGCACAAAGGGAACGGGTTGCAGGAGTAACTTTTACTCTGGTTTTTCAGTCTGTTTCCTACTGCCGGGTTGAAGTTCCTGCAGTTTTCACTGTAAAACCGAGTAGGAACTTGTACGTCCCCATATGTATGTATGGAGTGGAGTTTGCAACTGAAAAGAAACTTTGTGTTCCCAAAGGTAGGTGAAGGACGGCTTTCACGCACAGTTATCTCTCAGAACTGAGCATGTGGAGAGACGTTCGATCATCTAGCACAAAGGGAACGGGTTGCAGGAGAAACTTTTACTCTGGTTTCTCAGTCTGTTTCCTACTACCGGTTTGAAGTTCCTGCAGTGTTCACAGTAAAACCGAATTGGAGCTAGTACCTACCCATATATATGTAGGCACTGGAGTTTGCAACTGAAAAGAAACTTTGTGTTCCCAACAAGCTAGGTGAAGGAAGGCTTTCACACACACTTATCTCCCAGAAATGAGCATGTGGAGAGACTTTCGTTCATCTAGCACAAAGGGAACGGGTTGCAAGAGAAACTTTTACTCTGGTTTCTCAGTCTGTTTCCTAGTGCCGTTTTGAAGTTCCTGCAATTTTCACTGTAAAACCGAGTTGGAGTGTGTACGTTCCCATATATATGTATGGAGTGGAGTTTGCAACTGAAAATAAACTTTGTGTTCCCAACAAGATAGGTGAAGGACGGCTTTAACACACACTTATTTCTCAGAACTGAGCATGTGGAGAGACGTTCGTTCATCTAGCACAAATTGAACGGGTTGCAGGAGAAACTTTTACTCTGGTTTTTTAGTCTGTTTCCTAGTGCCGGTTTGAAGTTCCTGCAGTTTTCACTGTAAAACCGAGTTGGAACTAGAACTGCCCGATATATATGTAAGGATTGGAGTTAGCACCTGAAAAGAAACTTTGTGTTCCCAAAAAACTACGTGAAGTACGGATTTCACACACACATATCTATCAGAACTGAGCATGTGGAGAGACGTTCGTTCATCTAGCACAAATGGAACGGGTTGCAGGGGAAACTTTTGCTCTGGTTTCTCAGTCTGTTTCCTACTGCCGTTTTAAAGTTCCTGCAGTTTTCACTGTAAAACCAAGTTGGAGCTAGTACCTCCCCATATATATGTATGGTGTGGAGTATGCAACTGAAAAGTAACTTAATGTTCCCAACAAGCTAGGTGAAGGACGGCTTCACACAAACTTATCTCTCAGAAGTGAGCATGTGGATAGATGTTCGTTCATGTAGCACAATCGGAAAGGGTTGCCGGAGAAACTTTTACTCTGGTTTCTCAGTATGTTTCCTACTGCCGGTTTGAAGTCCCTGCAGTTTTCACTGTAAAACCGAGTTGGAGCTAGTACCTCCCCATATATATGTATGTAGTGGAATTTCCAAGTGAAAAGAATCTTTGTGTTCCCAACAAGCAAGGTGAACGACGGCTTTCACACACACTTATCTCTCAGAACTGAGCATGTGGAGAGACGTTCGTTCACCTAGCACAAAGGGAAAGGGTTGCAGGAGAAACTTTTACTCTGGTTTTTTAGCCTGTTTCCTAGTGCCGGTTTGAAGTTCCTGCAGTTTTCACTGTAAAACCGAGTTGGAACTAGAACTGCCCGATATATATGTAAGGAGTGGGGTTAGCACCTGAAATAAACTTTGTGTTCCCAAAAAACTACATGAAGTACGGATTTCACACACACATATCTATCAGAACTGAGCATGTGGAGAGACGTTCGTTCATCTAGCACAAATGGAACGGGTTGCAGGGGAAATTTTGCTCTGGTTTCTCAGTCTGTTTCCTACTGCCGGTTTAAAGTTCCTGCAGTTTTCACTGTAAAACCAAGTTGGAGCTAGTACCTCCCCATATATATGTATGGTGTGGAGTATGCAACTGAAAAGAAACTTTATGTTCCCAACAAGCTAGGTGAAGGACGGCTTCACACACACTTATCTCTCAGAAGTGAGCATGTGGAGAGATGTTCGTTCATGTAGCACAATCGGAAAGGGATGCAGGAGAAACTTTTACTCTGGTTTCTCAGTATGTTTCCTACTGCCGGTTTGAAGTCCCTGCAGTTTTCACTGTAAAACCGAGTTGGAGATCTTACCTCCCCATATATATGTAAGGAGTGGAGTTGGCACCTGAAAAGAAACTTTGTGTTCCCAAAAAACTACGTGAAGGACGGCTTTCACACACACATATCTATCAGAACTGAGCATGTGGAGAGACGATCGTTCATCTAGCACAAAGGGATCGGGTTGCAGGATAAACTTTTACTCTGGTTTCTCAGTATGTTTCCTACTGCCGGTTTGAAGTCCCTGCAGTTTTCACTGTAAAACCGAGTTGGAGCTAGTTCCTCCCCATATATATGTATGGAGTGGAATTTCCAAGTGAAAAGAATCTTTGTGTTCCCAACAAGCTAGGTGAAGGACGGCTTTCACACAAACTTATCTCTCAGAACTGAGCATTTGGAGAGACGTTTGTTCATCTAGCACAAAGGGAACGGGTTGCAGGAGAAACTTTTACCCTGGTTTCTCAGTCTGTTTCGTACTGCCGGTTTGAAGTTCCTGCTTTTTTCACTGTAAAACCGAGTTGGAGCTATTACCTCCCTATATATATTTATGGAGTGGAATTTGCAAGTGAAAAGAAACTTTGTGTTCCCAACAAGCTAGGTGAAGGACGGATTCACACACACTTATCTCTCAGATGTTAGCATGTGGAGAGATGTTCGTTCATCTAGCACAAAGGAACGAGTTGCATGAGAAACTTTTACTCTGGTTTCTCAGTATGTTTCCTAGTGACAGTTTGAATTCCCTGCAGTTTTCACTGTAAAACCGAGTTGGAGCTATTACCTACCTATATATATGTAATGAGTGGAATTTGCAAGTGAAAAGAACCTTTGTGTTCCCAAGAAGCTAGGTGAAGGACGGCTTTCACACACACTTATCTCTTCGATCTGAGCATGTGGAGGGATGTTCGTTCATTTAGCACAAAGGGAACGGGTTGCAGGAGAATCTTTTACTCTGGTATCTTAGTCTGTTTCCTAGTTCCGGTTTGAATTTCCCTCAATTTTCACTGTAAAACCGATTTGGAGCTAGTACATCCCCATATATATATATGGAGTTGAGTTTGCAACTGAAAAGAAACTTTGTGTTGCCAACAAGCTAGGTGAAGGACGGCTTTCACCCACACTTATCTCTCAGAACTGAGCAAGTGGAGAGACGTTAGTTCATCTAGCACAAAGGGAGCGGGTTTTAGGAGAAACTTTTACTCTGGTTTCTCAGTCTGTTTCCTAGTACCGGTTTGAAGATGATGCATTTTTCACTGTAAAATTGAGTTGCATTTAGAACCTCATCTTATATATGTACGGAGTGTAGTTTGCAACTGAAAATAAACATTGTTTTCCCAACAAGTTAGTTGTAGGGCGGTTTTAACACACATTTATCTCTCAGAACTGAGCAAGTGGAGAGACGTTCGTTCATCTAGACCAAATGGAACGGGTTGCAGGACGAACATTTACTCTGGTTTCTCAGTCTTTTTCCTAGTGCCGGTATGAATTTCCTGCAGTTTTCTCTGTAAAAACGAGTTTGAGCTTATACTTACCCATATATATATATGGAGTGGATTTGGCAACTGAAACGAAACTTTGTGTTCCCAAGAAGCTAGGTGGAGGACGGCTTTAACACACTTATCTCTCAGAACTGAGCACGTGGAGAGACGTTGTTTCATCTAGCAATTAGGGAACTCTTTGCAGGAGAAACTTTTACCCTGTTTTCTCAGTCTGATTCCTAGTGCCGGTTTGAAGTTCCTGCAGTTTTCACTGTAAATCAGATTTGGAGCTGGTACCTCCCCATATATATGTATGGAGTGGAGTTTTCTACTGAAAAGAAACATTGTCTTCCCAACAAGTTATGTGAAGGACAGCATTCACACACACTTATCTCTCAGAACTGAGCACGTGGATAGACGTTCGTTCATCTAGCACAAAGGGAACAGGTTGCATTAGAAACTTTTCTCTGGTTTCTCAGTCTGTTTCCTTGTGCCAGTTTGATGTTCCTGCATTTTTCACTGTAACACCGAGTTGGAGCTAATACATCCCCATATATATGTATGGAGTGGATTTTGCAAGAGGAAAGAAACTATGTGTTCCCAACAAGCTAGGTGAAGGACGGCTTTAACACACAGTTATCTCTCAGACTTGAGCATGTGGAACGACGTTCGTTCATCTAGCACAAAGGGAACAGGTTGCATTAGAAACTTTTACTATGGATTCTCAGAATGTTTCCCAGTGCCGGTTTGATGTTCCTGCAGTTTTCACTGTAAAACCGTGTTGGAGCTAGTCCCTACCCATAGATATTTATGGAGTGTGTTTGCCAACTGAAAAGAAACTTTGTGTTCCCAACAAACTAGGTGAAAGACAGCTTTCACACACACTTATCTCTCAGAACTGAGCATGTGGAGAGACGTTCGTTCATCTAGCACAAAGGGAACGGTTTGCAGGGGAAACTTTTACTCTGGTTTCTCAGTCTTTTTCCTAGTGCCGGTTTGAAATTCCTGCAGTTTTCACTATAAAACCAAGTTGGAGCTACTACCTATCCATATATATGTATGGATTGGAGTTTGCAAGTGAAAAGACACTTTGGGTTCACAACAAGCTAGGTGAAGGACGGCTTGCACACACACTTATCTCTCAGAACCTAGCATGTGTAGAGACGTTCGTTCATCTATCACAAAGGGAACGGTTTGCAGCTGAAAATTTTACTCTGGATTCTCAGTCTGTTTCCTAGTGCCGGGTTGATTTTCCTGCAGTTTTCACTATAAAACCGAGTTGGTATTACTACCCACTCATATATATGTATGGAGTGGAGTTGGCAAATGAAAAGAAACTTTGATTTCACAACAAGCTAGGTGAAGGACCGCTTTCACACACACGTATCTCTCAGAACTGAGCATGTGGAGAGACGTTCGTTCATCTAGCACAAAAGGAACGGTTTGCAGGAGAAACTTTTCTCTGGTATCTCAGTCTGTTTCCTAGTGCCGGTTTGAATTTCCTGCCGTTTTCACTGTAAAACCGAGTTGGAGCTAGTACCTCCTCATATATATGTATGGAGTGGTGTTTTCAAGTGAAAAGAAACCTTGTGTTCCCAAAAAGCTAGGTGAAGGACGGCTTTCACACACAATTATCTCTCAGAATTGAACATGTGGAGAGAAGTTCATTCATCTAGCACAAAGGGAATGGGTTGCAGGAGAAACATTTACTCTGGTTTCTCAGTCTGTTTCCTAGTGCTGGTTTGATGTTCCTGCAGGTTTCAGTGTAAAACCGAGTTGGAGCTAATACCTCCCCATATATATGTATGGAGAGGTGTTGGCAACTGAAAAGAAACTTTGTGTTCCCAACAAGATAGGTGAAGGACGGATTTCACACACACTTATCTCTCAGAACTGAGCATGTGGAGAGACGTCCGTTCATCTATAAAAAAGGTATCGGTTTGCAGGGGAAAGTATTACTCTGGTCTCTCAGTCTGTTTCCTAGTGCCGGGGTGAAGTTCCTGCAGATTTAAGTGTAAACCGATTTGTAGCGAGTACATCCCCATATATATGTATGGTGTGGAGTTGGCAACTGAAAAGAAACTTTGTGTTTCCAACAAGCTAGTTGAATGATGGCTTTCACACACAATTATCTCTCAGTACTTAGCATGTGAAGAGTCGTTCGTTCATCTGGCACAAAGGGAACGGGTTGCAGGGGAAACTTTTACTCTGGTTTCTCAGTCTGTTTCCTAGTGCCGGTTTGACGTTCCTTCAGTTTTCACTGTAAAAGCGAGTTGGGCAAGTACCTCCCCAAATATATGTATGGAGTGGAGTTTGCAAATGAAAAGAAACTTTGTGTTCCCAATAAGCTAGGTAAAGGACGGCTTTCAAACACACCTATCTCTCAGAACTGAGCATGTGGAGAGACGTTCGTTCATCTATCAAAAAGGGATCGGTTTGCAGGGAAAGTTTTACTCTGGTTTCTCAGTCTGTTTCCTAGTGCCGTATTATTTTCGTGCAGTTTTCACTGTAAAACCGAGTTGGAGCTAGTACCTCCACATATATATGTATGGAGAGGTGTTTGCAAGTGAAAACAAACTTTGTGTTCCCAACAAGCTAGCTGAAGTACGGCTTTCACACACACTTATCTCTCAGAACTGAGCAGGGGAGTGACATTCGTTCATCTAGCACAAAGGGAACGGTTTGCTGGGGAAACTTTTACTCTGGTTTCTCAGTCTGTTTCCTAGTGCCGGTTTGAAATTCCTGCAGTTTTCAGTACAAAACCAAGTTGGAGCTACTACCAATCCATATATATGTATGGAGTGGTGTTTGCAAGTGAAAAGACACTTTGGGTTCACAACAAGCTAGGTGAAGGACGGCTTGCTCACACACTTATCTCTCAGAACTGAGCATGTGGAGAGACGTTCGTTCATCTAGCACAAAGGAAACGGTTTGCAGCTGAAAATTTTACTCTGGATTCTCAGTCTGTTTCCTAGTGCCGGTTTGAATTTCCTGCAGTTTTCACTATAAAACCGAGTTGGTATTACTACCTACTCATATATATGTATGGAGTGGAGTTGGCAAGTGAAAAGAAAATTTGATTTCACAACAGGCTAGGTGAAGGACGGCTTTCACACACACGAATCTCTCAGAACTGAGCATGTGGAGAGACGTTCCTTCATCTAGCACAAAAGGAACGGTTTGCAGGAGAAACTTTTACTCTGGTATCTCAGTCTGTTTCCTAGTGCCGGTTTGAATTTCCTGCCGTTTTCACTGTAAAACCGAGTTGGAGCTAGTACCTCCTCATATATATGTATGGAGTGGGGTTTTCAAGTGAAAAGAAACTTTGTGTTCCCAACAATCTAGATGAAGGACCGCATTCACACACACTTATCTCTCAGAACTGAGCATGTGGAGAGACGTTCGTTCATCTAGCACAAATGGAATGGGTTTCAGGAGGAACTTTTACTCTGGTTTCTCAGTCTGTTTCCTAGTGCCGGTTTCAATTTACTGCAGTTTTCACTGTAAAACAGAGTTGGAGCTTGTCCCTACCAATAGATATGTATGGAGTGGAGTTTGCAACTGAAAAATAACTTTTTGTTCCCAACAAGCTAGGTGAAGGAAGGCTTTCACACACACTTATCTCTCAGAACTGAGCATGTGGAGAGACGCTCTTTCATCTAGCACAAAGTAAACGGGTTGATGGACGAACTTTATCTCTGGTTTCTCAGTCTGTTTCCTAGTGCCAGTTTGAAGTTCCTGAAATTTTCACTGTAAAATCGAGTTGGAGCTAATACTTCCCCATATATATGTATGGAGTGGAGTTTGCAACTGAAAAGAAACTTTGTGTTCCCAACAATCTAGGTGAAGGACGGCATTCACACACACTTATCTCTCAAAACTGAGCATGTGGAGAGACGTTCGTACATCTAGCCCAAAGGGAAAGGGTTGCATGAGAAACAGTTACTCTAGTTTCTCAGAAAGTTTCCTAGTCCCGGTATGAAGATCCTGCAGTTTTCACTGTTAAAACGAGTTGGAGCTAGTACCTCCCAATATATATTTGTATGGAGTGGAGTTTGCAACTGAAAAGAAACTTTGTGTTCCCAACAAGATAGGTGAAAGACGGCTTTCACACACATTTATCACTCAGAACTGACCATGTGGAGAGAAGTTCGTTCATCTAGCACAAATGGAATGGGTTGCAGGAGAAACTTTTTCTCTGTTTTCTCAATCTGTTTCCTAGTGCCGGTTTGAAGTTTCTGCAGATTTCACTGTAAAACCGAGTTGGAGGTAGTACCGCCCCATATATATGTATGGAGTGGAGTTTGCAAGTGAAAAGAAATTTTGTGTTCCCAACAAGCTATGTGAAGTACGGCTTTCACACACACTTATCTCTCAGAACTGAGCATGTGGAGAGTTTCGTTCATCTAGCACAAAGGGAAATGGTTGCAGGGGAAACTTTTTCTCTGGATTCTCTGTCTGTTTCCTAGTGCCGGTTTAATGTACCTGCAGTTTTCAATGTAAAACCGATTTCAAGCTAGTACCTCTGAATATATATGTATGGAGTGTATTTGGCAACTTAAAAGAAACTTTGTGTTCCCAACAAGCAATGTGAAGGACAGACTTCACACACACTTATCTCTCAGAACTGAGCATGTGGAGAGTTTCGTTCATCTAGCACAAAGGGAAATGGTTGCAGGGGAAATTTTTCTCTGGATTCTCTGTCTGTTTCCTAGTGACGTTTTGAAGTTCCTGCAGTTTTCAATGTAAACCGAGTGGGAGCTACTACCACCCCATATATATGTATGGAGTGGTGTTGGCAAATGAAAAGAAACTTTGTGTTCCCAACAAGCTAGGTGAAGGACGGCTTTCACACACAATTATCTCTCAGAACTGAGCATGTGGAGAGACGTTCGTTCATCTAGCACAAAGGGAAAGGTTTGCAGGAGAAATTTTTACTCCGGTTTCTCAGTCTGTTTCCTAGAACCGGTTAGAAGTTCCTGCAGTTTTCA
This sequence comes from Camelus ferus, assembly GCF_009834535.1. Classification (NCBI taxonomy): domain Eukaryota; kingdom Metazoa; phylum Chordata; class Mammalia; order Artiodactyla; family Camelidae; genus Camelus; species Camelus ferus. Next base: position 11,209 of record NW_022587817.1, read on the forward strand.
CTGTAAAATCGAGTTGGAGCTAGAATCTCCCCATATATATGTACGGTGTGGAATATGCAACTGAAAAGAAACATTGTGTTCCCAACAACTTGGTGAAGGACCGCTTTCACACACACTTATCTTTCAGAACTGAGCATATGGAGAGACTTTCGTTCATCTAGCACAAAGGGAATGGTTTGCAGGAGAAACTTTTACTCTGGTTTCTCAATCTGTTTCCTAGTGCCGGTTTGAAGTTCCTGCAGTTTTCACTTTAAAACGGATTTGGAGCTAGTACATCAAGATATATATGTATGGAGTAGAGTTTGCATCTGAAAAGAAACTTTGCATTCCCAACAAGCTAGTTGAAGGACGGCTTTCACACACACTTATCTCTCGGAACTGAGCATGAGGAGAGACGTTGTATCATCTAGCACAAAGGGAACGGGTTGCAGGAGAAACATTTACTCTGGTTACTCAATATGTTTCCTAGTGCCGGTTTGAAGTTCCTGCAGTTTTCACTGTAAATCAGATTTGGAGCTGGTACCTCCCCATAAATATGTATGGAGTGGAGTTTTCAACTGAAAAGAAACATTGTCTTCCCAACAAGTTAGGTGAAGGACAGCTTTCACACACACATATCTCTGAGACCTGAGCACATGGAGAGACGTTAGTTCATCTAGCACAAAATGAACGGATTGCAGGAGAATGTTTACTCTGGTTTCTCAGTCTGTTTCCTACTGACGGTTTGAATTTCCTGCAGTTTTCACTGTAAAATCGATTTGGAGTTAATACCCCCCTATATATATGTATGGAGTGGATTTAGCAACTGAAAAGAAACATTGTCTTCCCAACAAGCTAGGTGAAGGACGGCTTTCACACACACTTATCTCTCAGAACTGAGCATGTGGAGAGATGTTCGTTCATCTATCACAAAGGGAACGGGTTGAAGGAGAAACTTTTACAATGGTTTCTCAGTATGTTTCCTAGTGCCGGTTTGAAGTTCCTGCACTTTTCAGTGTAAAACCGATTTGGACCTATTACCTCCCCATATATATGTATAGAGTGGAGTTTGCAACTGAAAAGAAACTGTGTTCCCAACAAGCTAGGTGAAGGACGGCTTTCACACACAATTTTCTCTCAGAACTGAGCACATGGAGAGACGTACGTTCATCTAGCACAAAGGGAACGGTTTGCAGCCGAAACATTTTCTTTGGCTTCTCAGTTTGTTTCCTAGTGCCGTTTGGAAGTTCCTGCAGTTTTTACTGTAAAAGCATGTTGGAGGTAGTACTTCCCCATATATATTTAAGGAGTGGGGTTAACAAATTAAAAGAAACTTTGTGTTCCCAAGAAGCTAAATAAAGGATGGAATTCACACACACTTATCTCTCAGAACTGAGCATGTGGAGAGACGATCGTTCATCTAGCACAAAGGGAACGGGTTGCAGGAGAAACTTTTACTCTGGTTTCTCAGTCTGTTTCCTAGTGCCGGTTTGAAGTTCCTGCAGTTTTCACTGTAAAACCGTGTTGGAGCTTATTCCTACCTATATAAATGTATGGAGTGGAGTTGGCAACTGAAAAGAAACCTTGACTTCCCAACTAGTTGGTTGAAGGATGGCTTTCACACACACTTATCTCTCAGAACTGAGCATGTGGAGAGACGTTCGTTCATCTAGCACAAAGGGAACGGTTTTCAGGAGAAATTTTGCTCTGGTTTCTCATTCTGTTTCCTAGTGCCGGTTTGAATTTCCTGCAGTTTTCACTGTAAAACCGTGTTGGAAGTAATACTTCCCCATATATATGTATGGAGAGGTGTTGGCAACTGGAACGAAACTTAGTGTTCTCAGCAACATATGTGAAGGACGGCTTTCACACACATTTATCTCTCAGAACTGAGCATGTGGAGAGACGTTCGTTCATCTAGCACAAGGGGAACGGGTTGCAGGAGAAACTTTTACTCTTGTTTCTCAGTCTGTTTCCTAGTACCGGTTTGAAGTTCCTGCAATTTTCACTGTAAAATCGAGTTGGATATAGTACCTACCCATATATATGTATGGAGAGGAGTTTGCATCTGAAATGAAACTTTGAGTTCCCAACAAGATAGGGGAAGGACGGCATTAACACACATTAATCTCTCCGAAATGAGCATGTGGAGAGACTTTCGTTCATCTAGCACAAATGGAACGGGTTGCAGCAGAAACATTTTCTTTGGCTTCTCAGTTTGTTTCCTAGTGCCGTTTGGAAGTTCCTGCAGTTTTCACTGTAAAAGCATGTTAGTGGTAGTACTTCCCCATATATATTTAAGGAGTGGGGTTAGCAAATTAAAAGAAACTTTGTGTTCCCAAGAAGCTAAATAAAGGACGGAATTCACACACACTTATCTCTCAGATCTGAGCATGTGGAGAGACGTTCGTCCATCTAGCACAATGGGAACGGTTTGCAGGAGGAATTTTACCCTGGTTTCTCAGTCTGTTTCCTAGTGCCGGTTTGAAGTTCCTGCTGTTTTCACTGTAAATCCGTGTTGGAGCTGTAACCTCCCCATATATAAGTATGGATTGGAGATGGCAACTGAAAAGAAACATTGTCTTCCCAACAAGTTTGGTGAAGGATGGCTTTCACAGACACTTATCTCTCAGAACTGAGCACGTGGAGAGACGTTAGTTCATTTAACACAAAAGGAACTGATTGCAGGAGAAACGTTTACTCTGGTTTCTCAGTCTGTTTACTAGTGCTGGTTTGAATTACCTGCATTTTTCACTGTAAATCCACTTTGGAGCTAATACCTCCCCATATATATGTATGGAGTGGATTTGGCAACGTAAAAGAAACTTTGTGTTCCCAACAAGCTAGGTGAAGGACGGCTTTAACACACACTTATCTCTCAGAACTGAGCATGTGGAGAGATGTTCGTTCATCTAGCACAAATGGAACGGTTTGCAGGAGGAACTATTACTCTGGTTTCTCAGACTGTTTCCTAGTGCCGGTTTGAAGTTCCTGCAGTTTTCAGTGTAAAACCGATTTGGAGCTAGTACCTCCCCATATATATGTATGGAGTGGAGTTTGCATTTGAAAAGAAACTTTGTGTTCCCAACAAGATAGGGGAATGACGGCTTTCACACACACTTATCTCTCAGAAATGAGCATGTGGAGAGAACTTCGTTCATCTAGCACATAGGGAACGGGTTACAGGTGAATCTTTTAATCTGATTATTAGTATCTTTTCTAGTGCCGCTTTGCATTTCCTGCAGTTTTCACTGTAAAACCGATTTTTGGATAGTACTTCCCCATGTATATGTATGGAGTGGTGTTTGCATCTGAAAAGAAACTTTGTGTTCCCAACAAGATATATGAAGGACGGCTTTCGCACACAATTATCTCTCAGAACTGAGCATGTGGAGAGCCGTTCATTCATCTAGCACAAAGGGAACGGGTTGCAGGAGAAATATTTACTCTGGATTCCCAGTCTGTTTCCTAGTGCCTGTTAGAAGTTCCTGCAGTTTTCAATGTAATTCCGAGTTGGAGAAAATACCTCCCAATATATATATATGGAGTGGAGTTGGCAACTGAAAAGAAACATTGTCTTCCCAACAAGCAAGGTGAACGACGGCTTTCACACACAATTATCTCTCAGAACTGAACATGTGGAGAGACGTTCGTTCACCTAGCACAAAGGGAACGGGTTGCAGGCGGAACTATTTGTCTGGTTTATCAGACTGTTTCCTAGTGCCGGTTTGAAGTTCCTTCAGTTTTCAGTGTAAAATCGTTTTGGAGCTAATACCTCCCCATATATATGTATGGAGAGGATTTGGCCTTTGAAAAGAAAATTTGTGTTCCCATCAAGCTAGGTGAAGGACTTCTTTCACAAACACTTATCTCTCCGACATGAGCATGTGGAGAGACGATCGTTCATCTAGCACAAAGGGAACAGTTTGAAGGAGAAAATTTTATTCTGTTTTCCCAGTCTGATTCCTAGTGCCTGTTTGATGTTTCTGCAGTTTTCACTGAAAAACCGAGTTGGAGCTAGTACCTCCCCATATATACGTATGGAGTGGAGTTTGCATCTGAAAAGAAACTTTGTGTTCCAAACAAGCTTTGTTAAGTACGGCTTTCACACACACTTAACTCTCAGAACTGAGCACGTGGAGAGACGTTAGTTCATCTAGCACAAAAGGAACGGATTGCAGGAGAAACTTTTCTCTGGATCCTCTGTTTCCTAGTGCCGGTTAGAAGTTCCTGCAATTTTCACTGTAAAACCGAGATGGAGCTAGTACCTCCCCATATATATGTATGGAGTGGAGTTGGCAAATGAAAAGAAACTTTGTGTTCCCAAGAAGATATGGGTAGGACGGCTTTCACACACAGTCATCTCTCAGAACTGGGCATGTGGAGAGACCTTCGTTCACCTAGCACAAAGGGAAAGGTTTGCACGAGGATCTATTTCTCTTGTTTCTCAGTCTGTTTCCTAGTGCCGTGTTGAATTTCCTGCAGTTTTCACTGTAAAACCGTGTTGGAACTTATACCTAACCATATATAAATATGGAGTGGATTTGGCAACTTAAAAGAAACTTTGTGTTCCCAACAAGCTAGGTGAAGGACGGCTTTAACACACTTATCTCTCAGAACTGAGCACTTGGGGAGACGTTCGTTCATATAGCACAAATTGAACTGGTTGCAGGAGAAACTTTTACTCTGGTTTCTTAGTCTCTTTCCTAGTGCCGGTTTGAATTTCCATCAGTTTTCAGTGTAAAACCGAGTTGGAGCTAGTACCTCCCCATATATATGTATGGAGAGGTGTTGGCAAATGAAAAGAAACTTTGTATTCCCAACAAGATAGGTGAAGGACGGCTTTCACACACACATATCTCTCAGAACTGAGCATGTGGAGAGACGTTCGTTCATCTAGCACAAAGGGAACGAGTTGCAGGAAAAACTTTTACTCTTCATTCTCAGTCTGTTTCCTAGTACCGGTTTGAAGTTCCTGCAGTTTTCACTGTAAAATTGAGTTGGAGATTGTACCTCCCCATATATACGTATGGAGTGGAGTTTGCATCTGAAAAGAAACTTTGTGTTCCCAACAAGATAGGGGAAGGACGGCTTTCACACACACATATCTCTCAGAACTGAGCACGTGGTGAGACTTTCGTTCATCTAGCACCAAGGAACGGGTTGCAGATGAAATTTTACTCTGGTTTCTCAGTCTGTTTTCTAGTGCCGATAGGAGTTTCCTGCAAATTTCACTGTAAACAGGATTTGGGGCTAGTACCTCCTCATGTATATGTATGGAGTGGAGTTTGCATCTGAAAAGAAACTATGTTTTCCCAACAAGATATGTGAAGGGCGGCTTTCACACACACTTAAATCTCAGAACTGAGCACGTGGAGAGACGATAGTTCATCTAGCACAAATGGAACGGATTGCTGGAGAAACTTTTACTCTGGTTTCTTAGTCTGTTTCCTAGTGCCGGTTTGAAGTTCCTGCAGTTTTCTCTGTACAACGGTGTTGGAGCTTATATCTACCCATATATAAATATGGAGTGGATTTGGCAACTTAAAAGAAACTTTGTGTTCCCAAAAAGCTAGGTGAAGGACGGCTTTTACACAATTATCTCTCAGAAATGAGCACGTGGAGAGACGTTCATTCAACTAGCACAAAGGGAACGTGTTTCAGGAGAAACTTTTACTCTGCTTTCTCAGTCTGTTTCTTGTGCCGGTTTGAAGATAATGCAGTTTTCACTGTAAAACCGAGTTGGATCTAGTCCCTCCCCATATATATGTATGAAGTGGATTTGGTAACAGAAAAGAATATTTGTGTTCCCAACAAGCTAGGTGAAGGACTGCATTCACACACAAATAACTCTCCGAACTGAGCATGTGGAGTGACGTTCATTCATCTAGCACAAAAGGAACTGTTTGCAGGAGAAACTTTTACTCTGGTTTCTCAGTCTGTTTCTTAGTGCCGGTTTGAATTTCCTGCAGATTTCACTGTAAATCCGAGTTGGAGCTAGTACTTCCCCATATATATGTAAGGAGTGGATTTGGCAACTGAAAAGAAAATTTGTGATCCCAAAAACTTAGCGGAAGGACGGCTTTCACACACATTAATCTCTCCGAAAGGAGCATGTGGAGAGACGTTCGTTCATCTATCACAAACGGAACGGGATGCAGCAGAAACATTTACTCTGGTTTCTCAGTCTGATTCCTAGTGCCGGTTTGAAGTTCCTGCAGTTTTCACTGTAAAAGCGAGTTGGAGGTAGTACCTCCACATATATATGTAAGGAGTGGATTTAGAAAATGAAAAGAAACTTTGTGTTCCCAAGAAGCTAAATGAAGAACGGATTTCACACACACTTATCTCTCACATCTGAGCATGTGGAGAGACATTCGTTCATCCTGCAAAAAGGGAACGGGTTGCAGGAGGAAATATTTCTCTGGTTTCTCAGTCTGTTTCCTAGTGCCGGTTTGAAGTTCCTGCAGATTTCAGTGTAAAACCGATTGGTAGCTAGTACATCCCCATATATATGTATGGAGTGGAGGTGGCAACGGAAAATTAACTTTGCTTTCCCAACAAGCTATCTGTAGGACGGCTTTAACACACATATCTCTCAGAACTGAGCACATGCTGAGACGTTCGTTCATATAGCACGAATTGAACGGGTTGCAGGAGAAACATTTACTCTGGTTTCTCAGTCTGTTTCCTAGCTCCGGTTTGAAGTTCCTGCAGTTTTCACTGTAAAACTGAGATGGAGCTAGTACCTCCCAATATACATGTATGGAGTGGAGTTGGCACCTGAAAAGAAACTTTGTGTTCCCAACAAGCTAGGTGAAGGACGGCTTTCACACACAATTATCTCTCAGAACTGAGTATGTGGAAAGACGTTCATTCATCTAGCACAAAGGGAACGGGTTGCAGGGGAAATATTTACTCAGGATTCTCAGTCTGTTTCCCAGTGCCTGTTTGAATTTCCTGCAGTTTTTACTGTAATTCCGAGTTGGAGAATGTACCTCCCCATATATATTTATGGAGTGGATTTGGCAACTGAAAAGGAATATTTTCTTCCCAACAAGCAAGGTGAACGACGGCTTTCACACACACTTATCTTTCAGAACTGAGCATGAGGGAGACGTTCGTTCACCTAGCACAAAGGGAACGGGTTCAGGAGGAACTTTTACTCTTGTTTCTCAGTCTGTTTCCTAGTGCCGGTTTGATGTTCCTGCATTTTTCAGTGTAAAACCGATTTGGAGCTAGTACATCCCCATATATATTTATGGAGTGGAGTAGGCAACTGAAAAGAAACTTTGTGTTCCCAACAATCTAGAAGAAGAACGGACTTCACACACAATTATCTCTCAGAACTGAGCATGTGGAGAGATATTCGTTCATCTAGCACCAAGGGAACGGGTTGAAGGAGAAACTTTTATTCTGTTTTCTCAGTCTGATTCCTAGTGCCGGTTTGTAGTTCCTGCAGATTTCACTGTAAAACCGAGTTGGAGCTTGTAATTCCCCATATATATGTATGGAGTGGGGATTGCAACTGAAAAGAAAATTTGTGTTTCAAACAAGCTAGGTTAATTACGGCTTCCACACACACTTATCTCTCAGAACTGAGCACTTGGAGAGACGTTAGTTCATCTAGCACAAAAGGAAAGAATTGCAGGAGAAACTTTTACTCTGGTTTCTCAGTCTGTTTCCTAGTGCCGGTTTGAATTTCCTGCAGTTCTCACTGTAAAACCGAGTTGCAGCTTATAACTTCCTATATATAAATATGGAGTGGATTTGGCAACTGAAAAGAAACATTGTCTTCCTAACAAGCTAGGTGAAGGACGGCTTTCACATACACTTATACCTCAGAAATGAGCATGTGGATAGATGTTCGTTCATCTAGCACAAAGGGAATGAGTTGCAGGAGGAACTATTACTCTAGATTCTCAGACTGCTTCCTAGTGCCGATTTGATGTTCCTTCAGTTTTCAGTGTAAAACCGTTTTGGAGCAAGTACCTCCCCATATATATGTATGGAGTGGAGTTGGAAACAGAAAAGAAACCTTGTTCCCAACAAGCTTGTTGAAGGACGGTTTTCACACACACTTATCTCTGAACTGAGCAGGTGGAGAGACTTTCGTTCATCTAGCACAAAGGGAACGGTTTGCAGGAGAAACTTTTACACTGTTTTCTCACTCTGTTTCCTAGTGCCGGGTTGAAGTTCCTGCAGTTTTCACAGTAAAATCCCATTGGAGCTAATACCTTCCCATATATATATATGGAGAAGATTTGGCAATTGAAAAGAAAATTTGTGTTCCCATCAAGCTAGGTGAATGACGGCTTTCACAAAACCTTATCTCTCCGAACTGAGCATGTGGAGAGAAGTTCGTTCATTTAGCACAAAAGGAACGGGTTGCAGGAGAAACTTTTACACTGGTTTCTCAGTCTGTTTCCTAGTGCCGGTTTGAACTTCCTGCAGTTTTCACAGTAAAAACCGTGTTGAGGTAATACTGCCCCATATATATGTATGGAGTGGATTTGGCAAATGAAAAGAAACTTTGTGTTGCCAAGAAGCATGTTGAAGTACGGCTTTCAAACACAATTACCTCTCAGAACTGAGAATGTGGAGAGAAGTTGTTTCATCTAGCACAATGGCAACGAGTTGCAGGAGAAACTTTACTCTGGTTTCTCAGTCTGTTTCCTAGTGCCAGTTTGAAGTTCCTGCAGTTTTCACTGTAAAACAGAGTTGGAGCTAGTTCTTCCCCATATATATGTATGGAGAGATGTTGGCAACTGAAAAGAAACTTTGTGTTCCCAACAAGATAAGTGAAGGACGGCTTTCACACACACTTATCTCTCACAACTGAGCATGTGGAGTGACGTTCGTTCATCTCGCACAAAGGGAAAGGGATGCAGGAGAAATTTTACTCTGGTTTCTCCGTGTTTCCTAGTGCCGGTTTGAAATTCCTGCAGTTTTCACTGTAAAAACGTGTTGGAGCTTATACCTACCCATATATAAATATGGAATTGAATTGGCAACTTAAAAGAAACTTTGTGTTCCCAACAAGCTAGGTGAATGACGGCTTTAACACACATATCTCTCAGAACTCAACATGTGGAGAGACGTTCGTTCATCTAGCACAAAAGGAAATTGTTGCAGGAGAAATTTTTACTCTGGTTTCTCAGTCTGTTTCTTCTGCCGATTTGAAGTTCCTGCAGTTTTCACTGTAAAACGGAGTTGGAGCTTGTACCACCCCATATATAATTATGGAGTGGATTTGTCAACTGTAAAGTAAATTTGTGTTCACAACAAGCTATGTGAAGGACGGCTTTCACACACATTAATCTCTCACATCTAAGCATGTGGAGAGACGTTCGTTCATCTAGCACAAAGGGAACGGGCTGCAGGAGAAACTTTTACTCTTCATTCTCAGTCTGTTTCCTAGTACCGGTTTGATATTCCTGCAGGTTTCACTCTAAAACCGAGTTGGAGATAGTACCTCCCCATATATACGTATGGAGTGCAGTTGGCATCATAAAAGTATCTTTGTGTTCCCAACAAGATAGGGGAAGGACGGCTTTCACACACACTTATCTCCCACAACAGAGCATGTGGAGAGACGTTCTTTCATCTAGCACAAAGGGAACGGGTTGCAGGGGAAACTTTTACTCTTTTTCTCAGTCTTTCTCCTAGTGCCGATTTGAATTTCCTTCAGTTTTCAATGTAAAACCGAGTTGGAGCGAGTACCTCCCCATATATATCTATAGAGTGGAGTTGGCAGTTGAAAAGAAAATTTGTGTTCCCATCAAGCTAGATGAAGGAAGGCTTTCACACACAATTATCTCTCAAAACTGAGCACGTGGAGAGATATTAGTTCATCTAGCACAAATGGAACGGGTTGCAGGAGGAACTTTTACTCTGGTTTCTCAGTCTGTTTCCTAGTGCCGGTTTGAAGTTCCAGCAGTTTTCACTGTAAAAGCGAGTTGGAGGTAGTACCTCCCCAAATATATGTAAGGAGAGGGGTTAGCAATTAAAAAGAGACTTTGTGTTCCCAAGAATCTAAATGAAGGACGGATTTCACAGACAATTATCTCTCAGAACTGAGCATGTGGAGAGACGTTCGTTCATCTAGCAAAATTGGAACGGGTTGCAGGAGGAACTTTTAATCTGGTTTCTCAGTCTGTTTCCTAGTGCCGGTTTAAAGTTCTTGCAGTTTTCAGTGTAAAACCGATTTGTAGCTAGTACATCCCCATATAAATTTATGGAGTGGAGTTGGCAACTGAAAAGAAACTTTTTGTTCCCAACAAGCTAGGTGAAGGAACTCTTTCACACACACTTATCCCTCTGAACTGAGCATGTGGAGAGACGTTCGTTCATCTAGCACAAAAGGAACGGTTTGCAGGAGAAACTTTTACTCTGGTTTCTCAGTCTGTTTCCTAGTGCCGTTTGGAACTTCCTGCAGTTTTCACTGTAAAACCGAGTTGGAGCTCGTACCTCCCCATATATATGTATGCAGTGGAGTTTGCAACTGAAAAGTAATTTTGTGTTCCCAACAAGCTAATTGAAGGACGGCTTTCACACACACTTATCTCTCAGAACTGAGCACGTGGAGAGACGTTCGTTCATCTATCACAAACGGAACGGGTTGCAGCAGAAACATTTACTCTGGTTTCTCAGTCTGTTTCCTAGTGCCGGTTTGAAGTTCCTGCAGTTTTCACTGTAAAAGCGAGTTGGAGGTAGTACATCCACATATATATGTAAGGAGTGGATTTAGCAAATGAAAAGAAACTTTGTGTTCCCAAGAAGCTAAATGAAGAACGGATTTCACACACACATATCTCTCAGATCTGAGCATGTGGAGAGACGTTCGTTCATCCTGCAATAAGGGAACGGGTTGCAGGAGGAACTATTTCTCTGGTTTCTCAGTCTGTTTCCTAGTGCCGGTTTGAAGTTCCTGCAGATTTCAGTGTAAAACCGATTGGTAGCTAGTACATCCCCATATATATGTATGGAGTGGAGGTGGCAACGGAAAATTAACTTTGCGTTCCCAACAAGCTATCTGTAGGACGGCTTTAACACACATATCTCTCAGAACTGAGCACATGCTGAGACGTTCGTTCATATAGCACGAATTGAACGGGTTGCAGGAGAAACTTTTACTCTGGTTCCTCAGTCTGTTTCATAGTTCCGGTATGAAGTTCCTGCAGTTTTGACTGTAAATCCGCTTTGGAGATAATACCGCCCTATATATATGTATGGAGTGGATTTGGCAACTTAAAATAAATTTTGTGTTCCCATCAAGCTAGCTGAATGACGGCTTTCACACAACCTTATCTCTCCGAACTGAGCATGTGGAGAGAAGTTCGTTCATCTAGCACAAAAGGAACGGGTTGCAGGAGAAACTTTTACTCTGGTTTCTCAGTCTGTTTCCCAGTGCCGGTTTGAACTTCCTGCAGTTTTCACAGTAAAAACCGTGTTGAGGTAATACTGCCCCATATATATGTATGGAGTGGATTTGGCAAATGAAAAGAAACTTTGTGTTGCCAAGAAGCATGTTGAAGTACGGCTTTCAAACACAATTACCTCTCAGAACTGAGAATGTGGAGAGACGTTGTTTCATCTAGCACAATGGCAACGAGTTGCAGGAGAAAATTTACTCTGGTTTCTCAGTCTGTTTCCTAGTGCCAGTTTGAAGTTCCTGCAGTTTTCACTGTAAAACGGAGTTGGAGCTAGTACTTCCCCATATATATGTATGGAGAGGTGTTGGCAACTGAAAAGAAACTTTGTGTTCCCAACAAGATAAGTGAAGGACGGCTTTCACACACACTTATCTCTCACAACTGAGCATATGGAGTGACGTTCGTTCATCTCGCACAAAGGGAAAGGGATGCAGGAAAAATTTTACTCTGGTTTCTCCGTGTTTCCTAGTGCCGGTTTGAAATTCCTGCAGTTTTCACTGTAAAAACGTGTTGGAGCTTATACCTACCCATATATAAATATGGAATTGAATTGGCAACTTAAAAGAAACTTTGTGTTCCCAACAAGCTAGGTGAATGACGGCTTTAACACACATATCTCTCAGAACTCAACATGTGGAGAGACGTTCGTTCATCTAGCACAAAAGGAAATTGTTGCAGGAGAAATTTTTACTCTGGTTTCTCAGTCTGTTTCTTCTGCCGATTTGAAGTTCCTGCAGTTTTCACTGTAAAACGGAGTTGGAGCTTGTACCACCCCATATATAATTATGGAGTGGATTTGTCAACTGTAAAGTAAATTTGTGTTCACAACAAGCTATGTGAAGGACGGCTTTCACACACATTAATCTCTCACATCTAAGCATGTGGAGAGACGTTCGTTCATCTAGCACAAAGGGAACGGGCTGCAGGAGAAACTTTTACTCTTCATTCTCAGTCTGGTTCCTAGTACCGGTTTGATATTCCTGCAGGTTTCACTCTAAAACCGAGTTGGAAATAGTACCTCCCCATATATACGTATGGAGTGCAGTTGGCATCATAAAAGTATCTTTGTGTTCCCAACAAGATAGGGGAAGGACGGCTTTCACACACACTTATCTCTCACAACAGAGCATGTGGAGAGACGTTCTTTCATCTAGCACAAAGGGAACGGGTTGCAGGGGAAACTTTTACTCTTGTTCTCAGTCTTTCTCCTAGTGCCGATTTGAATTTCCTTCAGTTTTCAATGTAAAACCGAGTTGGAGCGAGTACCTCCCCATATATATCTATAGAGTGGAGTTGGCAGTTGAAAAGAAAATTTGTGTTCCCATCAAGCTAGATGAAGGAAGGCTTTCACACACAATTATCTCTCAAAACTGAGCACGTGGAGAGATATTAGTTCATCTAGCACAAATGGAACGGGTTGCAGGAGGAACTTTTACTCTGGTTTCTCAGTCTGTTTCCTAGTGCCGGTTTGAAGTTCCTGCAGTTTTCACTGTAAAAGCGAGTTGGAGGTAGTACCTCCCCAAATATATGTAAGGAGAGGGGTTAGCAATTAAAAAGAGACTTTGTGTTCCCAAAAATCTAAATGAAGGACGGATTTCACAGACAATTATCTCTCAGAACTGAGCATGTGGAGAGACGTTCGTTCATCTAGCAAAATTGGAACGGGTTGCAGGAGGAACTTTTACTCTGGTTTCTCAGTCTGTTTCCTAGTGCCGGTTTAAAGTTCTTGCAGTTTTCAGTGTAAAACCGATTTGTAGCTAGTACATCCCCATATAAATTTATGGAGTGGAGTTGGCAACTGAAAAGAAACTTTGTGTTCCCAACAAGCTAGGTGAAGGACCTCTTTCACACACACTTATCCCTCTGAACTCAGCATGTGGAGAGACGTTCGTTTATCTAGCACAAAAGGAACGTTTTGCAGGAGAAACATTTACTCTGCTTTCTCAGTCTGTTTCTTGTGCCGGTTTGAAGATCCTGCAGTTTTCACTGTAAAACCGAGTTGGATCTAGTACCTCCCCATATATATGTATGATGTGGATTTGGTAACAGAAAAGAAAATTTGTGTTCCCAACAAGCTAGGTGAAGGAACTCTTTCACACACACTTATCCCTCTGAACTGAGCATGTGGAGAGACGTTCGTTCATCTAGCACAAAAGGAACGGTTTGCAGGAGAAACTTTTACTCTGGTTTCTCAGTCTGTTTCCTAGTGCCGTTTGGAACTTCCTGCAGTTTTCACTGTAAAACCGAGTTGGAGCTCGTACCTCCCCATATATATGTATGCAGTGGAGTTTGCAACTGAAAAGTAATTTTGTGTTCCCAACAAGCTAATTGAAGGACGGCTTTCACACACACTTATCTCTCAGAACTGAGCATGTGGAGAGACGTTCGTTCATCTAGCAAAATTGGAACGGGTTGCAGGAGGAACTTTTACTCTGGTTTCTCAGTCTGTTTCCTAGTGCCGGTTTAAAGTTCTTGCAGTTTTCAGTGTAAAACCGATTTGTAGCTAGTATATCCCCATATAAATTTATGGAGTGGAGTTGGCAACTGAAAAGAAACTTTGTGTTCCCAACAAGCTAGGTGAAGGACCTCTTTCACACACACTTATCCCTCTGAACTCAGCATGTGGAGAGACGTTCGTTCATCTATCACAAACGGAACGGGTTGCAGCAGAAACATTTACTCTGGTTTCTCAGTCTGTTTCCTAGTGCCGGTTTGAAGTTCCTGCAGTTTTCACTGTAAAAGCGAGTTGGAGTTAGTACATCCACATATATATGTAAGGAGTGGATTTAGCAAATGAAAAGAAACTTTGTGTTCCCAAGAAGCTAAATGAAGAACGGATTTCACACACACATATCTCTCAGATCTGAGCATGTGGAGAGACGTTCGTTCATCCTGCAATAAGGGAACGGGTTGCAGGAGGAACTATTTCTCTGGTTTCTCAGTCTGTTTCCTAGTGCCGGTTTGAAGTTCCTGCAGATTTCAGTGTAAAACCGATTGGTAGCTAGTACATCCCCATATATATGTATGGAGTGGAGGTGGCAACGGAAAATTAACTTTGCGTTCCCAACAAGCTATCTGTAGGACGGCTTTAACACACATATCTCTCAGAACTGAGCACATGCTGAGACGTTCGTTCATATAGCACGAATTGAACGGGTTGCAGGAGAAACTTTTACTCTGGTTCCTCAGTCTGTTTCCTAGTTCCGGTATGAAGTTCCTGCAGTTTTGACTGTAAATCCGCTTTGGAGCTAATACCGCCCTATATATATGTATGGAGTGGATTTGGCAACTTAAAAGAAATTTTGTGTTCCCATCAAGCTAGCTGAATGACGGCTTTCACACAACCTTATCTCTCCGAACTGAGCATGTGGAGAGAAGTTCGTTCATCTAGCACAAAAGGAACGGGTTGCAAGAGAAACTTTTACTCTGGTTTCTAAGTCTGTTTCCCAGTGCCGGTTTGAACTTCCTGCAGTTTTCACAGTAAAAACAGTGTTGAGGTAATACTGCCCCATATAAATGTATGGAGTGGAGTTGGCAAATGAAAAGAAACTTTGTGTTGCCAACAAGCTAGTTGAAGGACGGCTTTCACACACAATTACCTCTCAGAACTGAGAATGTGGAGAGACGTTGTTTCATCTAGCACAATGTCAACGAGTTGCAGGAGAAACTTTACTCTGGTTTCTCAGTCTGTTTCCTAGTGCCAGTTTGAAGTTCCTGCAGTTTTCACTGTAAAACCGAGTTGAAGCGACTACCTCCCCATATATATGTATAGAGTGGAGTTGGCAGTTGAAAAGAAAATTTGTGTTCCCAACAAGATAGGTGAAGGACGGCTTTCATACACACTTATCTCTCACAACAGAGCATGTGGAGAGACGTTCGTTCATCTAGCACAAAGGGAACAGGTTGCAGGGGAAACTTTTACTCTTGTTCTCAGTCTCTTTCCTACTGCCGGTTTGAATTTCCTCCAGTTTTCAATGTAAAACCGATTTGGAGCGATTACCTCCCCATATATATGTATAGAGTGGAGTTGGCAGTTGAAAAGTAAATTTGTGTTCCCATCAAGCTAGATGAAGGAAGGCTTTCACACACAATTATCTCTCAAAACTGAGCACGTGGAGAGACATTAGTTCATCTAGCACAAAGGGAACGGGTTGCAGGAGGAACTTTTACTCTGGTTTCTCAGTCTGTTTCCTAGTTCCGGTTTGAAATTCCTGCAGTTTTCACTGTAAAACCGAGTTGGAGCTAGTACCTCCCAATATACATGTATGGAGTGGAGTTGGCAACTGAAAAGAAACTTTGTGTTCCCAACAAGCTAGGTGAAGGACGGCTTTCACACACAATTATCTCTCAGAACTGAGCATGTGGAAAGAAGTTCATTCATCTAGCACAAAGGGAACGGGTTCCGGTGGAAATATTTACTCAGGATTCTCAGTCTGTTTCCTAGTGCCTGTTTGAATTTCCTGCAGATTTCACTGTAATTCCGAGTTGGAGAATGTACCTCCCCATATATATTTATGGAGTGGATTTGGCAACTGAAAAGGAACATTTTCTTCCCAACAAGCATGGTGAACGACGGCATTCACACACACTTATCTCTCAGAACTGAGCATGAGGGAGACGTTCGTTCACCTAGCACAAAGGGAACGGGTTCAGGAGGAACTTTTACTCTTGTTTCTTAGTCTGTATCCTAGTGCCGGTATGATGTTCCTGCATTTTTCAGTGTAAAACCGATTTGGAGCTAGTACATCCCCATATATATTTATGGAGTGCAGTAGGCAACTGAAAATAAACATTGTGTTCCCAACAATCTAGAAGAAGGACGGATTTCACACACACTTATCTCTCAGATCTGAGCATGTGGAGAGACGTTCTTTCATCCTGCAAAAAGGGAACGGGTTGCAGGAGGAACTATTTCTCTGGTTTCTCCGTCTGTTTCCTAGTGCCGGTTTGAAGTTCCTGCAGATTTCAGTGTAAAACCGATTGGTAGCTAGTACATCCCCATATATATGTATGGAGTGGAGGTGGCAACGGAAAATTAACTTTGCGTTCCCAACAAGCTATCTGTAGGACGGCTTTAACACACATATCTCTCAGAACTGAGCACATGCTGAGACGTTCGTTCATATAGCAGAAATTGATCGGGTTGCAGGAGAAAATTTTACTCTGGTTCCTCAGTCTGTTTCCTAGTTCCGGTTTGAAGTTCCTGCAGTTTTGACTGTAAATCCGCTTTGGAGATAATACCGCCCTATATATATGTATGGAGTGGATTTGGCAACTTAAAATAAATTTTTGTTCCCATCAAGCTAGCTGAATGACGGCTTTCACACAACCTTATCTCTCCGAACTGAACATGTGGAGAGAAGTTCGTTCATCTAGCACAAAAGGAACGGGTTGCAGGAGAAACTTTTACTCTGGTTTCTCAGTCTGTTTCCCAGTGCCGGTTTGAACTTCCTGCAGTTTTCACAGTAAAAACAGTGTTGAGGTAATACTGCCCCATATATTTGTATGGAGTGGAGTTAGCAAATGAAAAGAAACTTTGTGTTGCCAACAAGCTAGTTGAAGGACGGCTTTCACACACAATTACCTCTCAGAACTGAGAATGTGGAGAGACGTTGTTTCATCTAGCACAATGGCAACGAGTTGCAGGAGAAAATTTACTCTGGGTTCTCAGTCTGTTTCCTAGTGCCAGTTTGAAGTTCGGGCAGTTTTCACTGTAAAACCGAGTTGAAGCGAGTACCTCCCCATATATATGTATAGAGTGGAGTTGGCAGTTGAAAAGAAACTTTGTGTTCCCAACAAGCTAGGTGAAGGACGGCTTTCACACACAATTATCTCTCAGAACTGAGCATGTGGAAAGAAGTTCATTCATCTAGCACAAAGGGAACGGGTTGCAGGGGAAATATTTACTCAGGATTCTCAGTCTGTTTCCTAGTGCCTGTTTGAATTTCCTGCAGTTTTCACTGTAATTCCGAGTTGGAGAATGTACCTCCCCATATATATTTATGGAGTGGATTTGGCAACTGAAAAGGAACATTTTCTTCCCAACAAGCATGGTGAACGACGGCTTTCACACACACTTATCTCTCAGAAATGAGCATGAGGGAGACGTTCGTTCACCTAGCACAAAGCGAACGGGTTTAGGAGGAACTTTTACTCTTGTTTCTCAGTCTGTTTCCTAGTGCCGATATGATGTTCCTGCATTTTTCAGTGTAAAACAGATTTGGAGCTAGTATATCCCCATATATATTTATGGAGTGGAGTAGGCAACTGAAAAGAAACATTGTGTTCCCAACAATCTAGAAGAAGGACGGATTTCACACACACTTATTTCTCAGAACTGAGCATGTGTAGAGACTTTCGTTCATCTAGCACCAAGGGAACGGGTTGAAGGAGAAACTTTTATTCTGTTTTCTCAGTCTGATTCTTAGTGCCGGTTTGTAGTTCCTGCAGATTTCACTGTAAAACCGAGTTGGAGCCTGTAATTCCCCATATATATGTATGGAGTGGGAATTGCAACAGAAAAGAAAATTTGTGTTTCAAACAAGCTAGGTTAATTACGGCTTGCACACACACTTATATCTCAGAACTTAGCAGGTGGAGAGACGTTAGTTCATCTAGCACAAAAGGAAAGGTTTGCAGGAGAAACTTTTACTCTGGTTTCTCAGTCTGTTTCCTAGTGCCGGTTTGAATTTCCTGCAGTTTTCACTGTAAAACCGTGTTCGAGCTTATAACTACCTATATATAAATATGGATTGGATTTGGCAACTGAAAAGAAACATTGTCTTCCTAACAAGCTAGTTGAAGGACGGATTTCACACACATTTATACCTCAGAAATGAGCAGGTGGATAGATGTTCATTCATCTAGCACAAATTGAAAGAGTTGCAGGAGGAACTATTACTCTGGTTTCTCAGACTGTTTCCTAGTGCCGGTTTGATGTTCCTTCAGTTTTCAGTGTAAAACCGTTTTGGAGTTAAGACCTCCCCATATATATGTATGGAGTGGAGTTGGAAACAGAAAAGAAACTTTGTTCCCAACAAGCTTGGTGAAGGACGGCTTTCACACACACCTATCTCTGAACTGAGCATGTGGAGAGGCTGTCGTTCATCTAGCACAAACGGAACAGTTTGCAGGAGGAACTTTTACACTGTTTTCTCACTCTGTTTCCTAGTGCCGGGTTGAAGTTCCTGCAGTTTTCACTGTAAAATCCCTTTGGAGCTAATACCTCCCCATATATATATATGGAGAGGATTTGGCAATTGAAAAGAAAATTTGTGTTCCCATCAAGCTAGGTGAATGACGGCTTTCACACAACCTTATCTCTCCGAACTGAGCATGTGGAGAGAAGTTCGTTCATTTAGCACAAAAGGAACGGGTTGCAGGAGAAACTATTACACTGGTTTCTCAGTCTGTTTCCTAGTGCCGGTTTGAACTTCCTGCAGTTTTCACAGTAAAAACCCTGTTGAGGTAATACTGCCCCATATATATGTATGGAGAGGATTTGGCAAATGAAAAGAAACTTTGTGTTGCCAACAAGCTTGTTGAAGGACGGCTTTCACACACAATTACCTCTCAGAACTGAGAATGTGGAGAGACGTTGTTTCATCTAGCACAATGGCAACGAGTTGCAGGAGAAACTTTACTCTGGTTTCTCAGTCTGTTTCCTAGTGCCAGTTTGAAGTTCCTGCAGTTTTCACTGTAAAAAAGTTGGAGCTAGTACTTCCCCATATGTATGTATGGAGAGGTGTTGCCAAATGAAAAGAAACTTTGTGTTCCCAACAAGATAAGTGAAGGACTGCTTTCACACATACTTGTCTCTCACAACTGAGCATGTGGTGAGACGTGCGTTCATCTCGCACAAAGGGAAAGGGATGCAGGAGAAATTTTACTCTGGTTTCTCCGTATGTTTCCTAGTGCCGGTTTGAAATTCCTGCAGTTTTCACTGTAAAAACGTGTTGGAGCTTATACCTAACCATATACAATATATGGAATGGAATTGGCAACTTAAAAGAAAATTTGTGTTCCCATCAAGCTAGGTGAATGACGGCTTTCACACAACCTTATCCCTCCGAACTGAGAATGTGGAGAGAAGTTCGTTCATTTAGCACAAAAGGAACGGGTTGCAGGAGAAACTTTTACTCTGTTTTCTAAGTCTGTTTCCTAGTGCCGGTTTGAAATTCCTGGAGTTTTCACAGTAAAAACCGTGTTGAGGTAATACTGCCCCATATATACGTATGGAGTGGATTTGGCAAATGAAAAGAAACTTTGTGTTGCCAACAGCTAGTTGAAGGACGGCTTTCACAAACAATTACCTCTCAGAACTGAGAATGTGGAGAGACGTTGTTTCATCTAGCACAATGGCAACGAGTTGCAGGAGAAACTTTACTCTGGTTTCTCAGTCTCTTTCCTAGTGCCAGTTTGAAGTTCCTGCAGTTTTCACTGTAAAACAGAGTTGGAGCTAGTACTTCCCCATATATATGTATGAAGAGGTGTTGGCAACTGAAAAGAAACTTTGTGTTCCCAACAATATAAGTGAAGGACGGCTTTCACACACACTTATCTCTCACAACTGAGCATGTGGAGAGACGTTCGTTCATCTCGCACAAAGGGAAAGGGATGCAGGAGAAATTTTACTCTGGTTTCTCCGTCTGTTTCCTAGTGCCGGTTTGAAATTCCTGCAGTTTTCACTGTAAAAACGTGTTGGAGTTTATACCTACCCATATATAAATATGGAATTGAATTGGCAACTTAAAAGAAAATTTGTGTTCCCAAGAAGCTAGGTGAAGGACGGCTTTTACACACTTATCTCTCAGATCTGAGCACGTGGAGAGACGTTCGTTCATCTAGCCCAAAGGAACGGGCTGCAGGAGAAACTTTTACTCTTCATTCTCAGTCTGGTTCCTAGTACCGGTTTGATATTCCTGCAGTTTTCACTGTAAAACCGAGTTGGAGATAGTACTTCCCCGTATATACGTATGGAGTGGAGTTGGCATCTTAAAAGAATCTTTGTGTTCCCAACAAGATAGGGGAAGGACGGCTTTCACACACACTTATATCTCAGAACTGAGCACGTGGAGAGACGTTCGTTCATCTAGAACAAAGGGAATGGGTTGCATGAGGATCTAATACTCTGGTTTCTCAGACTGTTTCCTAGTGCCGGTTTGATGTTCCTTCAGTTTTCAGTGTAATAACGTTTTGGAGCTAGTACCTCCCCATATATATGTATGCAGTGGGGTTGGAAACTGAAAAGAAACTTTGTTCCCAACAAGCTTGGTGAAGGACGGCTTTCACACACACTTGTCTCTGTACTGAGCATGTGGAGAGACTTTCGTTCATCTAGCACAAAGGAACGGTTTGCAGGAGAAACTTTTACACTGTTTTCTCACTCTGTTTCCTAATGCCTGGTTGAAGTTCCTGCAGTATTCACTGTAAAATACCTTTGGAGATAATAACTCCCCATATATATATATGGAGAGGATTTGGCAATTGAAAAGAAAATTTGTGTTCCCATCAAGCTAGCTGAATGACGGCTTTCACACAACCTTATCTCTCCGAACTGAGCATGTGGAGAGAAGTTCGTTCATCTAGCACAAAAGGAACGGGTTGCAGAAGAAACTTTTACTCTGGTTTCTCAGTCTGTTTCCTAGTGCCGGTTTGAACTTCCTGCCGTTTTCACAGTAAAAACCGTGTTGAGGTATTACTGCTAATATATATGTATGGAGTGGAGTTGGCAAATGAAAAGAAACTTTGTGTTGCCAACAAGCTAGTTGAAGGACGGCTTTCACACACAATTACCTCTCAAAACTGAGAATGTGGAGAGACGTTGTTTCATCTAGCACAATGGCAACGAGTTGCAGGAGAAATTTTACTCTGGTTTCTCAGTCTGTTTCCTAGTGCCGGTTTGAAGTTCCTGCAGATTTCAGTGTAAAACAGAGTTGGAGCTAGTACTTCCCCATATTTATGTATGAAGAGGTGTTGGCAAATGAAAAGAAACTTTGTGTTCCCAACAAGATAGGTGAAGGACGGCTTTCATACACACTTATCTCTCACAACAGAGCATGTGGAGAGATGTTCGTTCATCTAGCACAAAGGGAACGGGTTGCAGGTGAAACTTTTACTCTTGTTCTCAGTCTCTATCCTAGTGCCGGTTTGAATTTCCTTCAGTTTTCAATGTAAAACCGAGTTGGAGCGAGTACCTCCCCATATATATGTACAGAGTGGAGTTGGCAGTTGAAAAGAAAATTTGTGTTCCCATCAAGCTAGATGAAGGAAGGATTTCACACACAATTATCTCTCAAAACTGAGCACGTGGAGAGACATTAGTTCATCTAGCACAAAGGGAACGGGTTGTAGGAGGAACTTTTACTCTGGTTTCTCAGTCTGTTTCCTAGTGCCGGTTTGAAGTTCCTGCAGTTTTCACTGTAAAAGCGAGTTGGAGGTAGTACCTCCCCATATATATGTAAGGAGAGGGGTTAGCAATTAAAAAGAGACTTTGTGTTCCCAAGAATCTAAATGAATGAAGGATTTCACAGACACTTATCTCTCAGAACTGAGCATGTGGAGAGACGTTCGTTCATCTAGCAAAAATGGAACGGGTTGCAGGAGGAACTTTTACTCTGGTTTCTCAGTCTGTTTCCTAGTGCCGGTTTGTAGTTCTTGCAGTTTTCAATGTACAACCGATTTGTAGCTAGTACATCCCCATATAAATTTATGCAGTGGAGTTGGCAACTGAAAGGAAACTTTGTGTTCCAAACAAGCTAGGTGAAGGACCTCTTTCACACACACATATCCCTCTGAACTCAGCATGTGGAGAGACGTTCGTTCATCTAGCACAAAAGGAACGGTTTGGAGGAGAAACATTTACTCTGGTTTCTCAGTATGTTTCCTAGTGCCGGTTTGAAGTTCCTGCAGTTTTCACTGTAAAACCGAGTTTGAGTTTGTCCCTAGCCATAGATATGTATGGAGCGGTGTTTGCAACTGAAAAGAAACTTTGTGTTCCCAACAAGCTAGGTGAAGGACCTCTTTCACACACACTTATCCCTCTGAACTGAGCATGTGGAGAGACGTTCGTTCATCTAGCACAAAAGGAACGGTTTGCAGGAGAAACTTTTACTCTGGTTTATCAGTCTGTGTCCTAGAGCCGTTTGGAACTTCCTGCAGTTTTCACTGTAAAACCGAGTTGGAGCTCGTACCTCCCCATATATATGTATGCAGTGGAGTTTGCTACTGAAAAGTAACTTTGTGTTCCCAACAAGCTAGTTGAAGGACGGCTTTAACACACACTTATCTCTCAGAACTGAGCACGTGGAGAGACGTTCGTTGATCTAGCACAAAGGGAATGGGTTGCAGGAGGAACTATTACTCTGGTTTCTCAGACTGTTTCCTAGTGCCGGTTTGATGTTCCTTCAGTTTTCAGTGTAAAACCGTTTTGGAGCTAATACCACCCCATATATATGTATGGAGTGGAGTTGGAAACTGAAAAGGAATTTTGTTCCCAACAAGCTTGGTGAAGGACGGCTTTCACACACACTTATCTCTGAACTGAGCATGTGGAGAGACTATCGTTCATTTACCACAAAGGGAACGGTTTGCAGGAGAAACTTTTACACTGTTTTCTCACTCTGTTTCCTAGTGCCGGGTTGAAGTTCCTGCAGTTTTCACTGTAAAATCCCTTTGGAGCTAATACCTCCCCGTATATATGTATGGAGAGGATTTGGCAATTGAAAAGAAAATTTGTGTTCCCATCAAGCTAGGTGAATGACGGCTTTCACAAAACCTTATCTCTCCGAACTGAGCATGTGGAGAGAAGTTAGTTCATCTAGCACAAAAGGAACTGGTTGCAGGGGAAACTTATTCTCTGGTTTCTCAGGCTGTTTCCTAGTGCCGGTTTGAACTTCCTGCAGTTTTCAGAGTAAAAACCGTGTTGAGGTAATACTGCCCCATATATATGTAAGGAGT
This sequence comes from Camelus ferus, assembly GCF_009834535.1. Lineage (NCBI taxonomy): Eukaryota > Metazoa > Chordata > Mammalia > Artiodactyla > Camelidae > Camelus > Camelus ferus. Next base: position 34,581 of record NW_022587817.1, read on the forward strand.
GGAGATGGCAAATGAAAAGAAACTTTGTGTTGCCAACAAGCTTGTTGAAGGACGGCTTTCACACACAATTAACTCTCAGAACTGAAAATGTGGAGAGACGATGTTTCATCTAGCACAATGGCAACGAGTTCCAGGAGAAACTTTACTCTGGTTTCTCAGTCTGTTTCCTAGTGCCAGTTTGAAGTTCCTGCAGTTTTCACTGTAAAACAGAGTTGGAGCTAGTACTTCCCCATATATATGTATGGAGAGGTGTTGGCAACCGGAAAGAAACTTTGTGTTCCCAACAAGATAGGTGAAGGACGGCTTTCACACACACTTATCTCACACAACTGAGCATGTGGAGAGACGTTCGTTCATCTAGCACAAAGGGAATGGGTTGCAGGAGAAACTTTTACTCTTGTTCTCAGTCTGTTTCCTAGTGCCGGTTTGAAATTCCTGCAGTTTTCACTATAAAAAAGTTTTCGATCTTATACCTACCCATATATAAATATGTAATGGATTTGGCAACTTAAAAGAAAGTTTGTGTTCCCAACAAGCTAGGTAAAGGACGACTTTAACACACTTATCTCTCATATCTGAGCACGTGGAGAGACGTTCGTTCATCTAGCACAAAGGGAACGTGTTGCAGGAGAAACTTTTACTCTGGTTTCTCAGTCTGTTTCTTGTGCCGGTTTGAATTTCCTGCAGTTTTCACTGTAAAACAGAGTTGGAGCTAGTATTTCCCCATATATATGTATGGAGTGGATTTGGTAACTGAAAAGAAAATTTGTGTTCCCAACCATCTAGGTGAAGGACGGCTTTCACACACACATATCCCTCCGAACCCAGCATCTTCAGTGACGTTCATTCATCTAGCAAAAAGGGAACGGGTTGCAGGAGCAAATATAACCCTGGTTTCTCAGTCTGATTCTTTGTGCCGGTTTGAAGTTCCTGCAGATTTCACTGTAAATCCGAGTTGGAGCTAGCTCCTCACCATATATATGTATGGAGTGGATTTGGCAACTGAAAGGAAACTTTGCATTCCCAACAAACTAGTTGAAGGACGGCTTTCACACACACATATCTCTCAGAACTGAGCATGTGGAGAGACGTTGTATCATTTAGCACAAAGGGAACAGGTTGCAGGAGAATCATTTACTCTGGTTTCTCAGTCTGTTTCCTAGTGCAGGTTTGAAGTTCCTGCAGTTTTAACTGTAAAACCGAGTTGGAGCTTGTACCTCCCCATATATATGTATGGAATGGAGTTTGCCCTGAAAAGAAACTTTGTGTTCCCTACAAGCTAGGTAAAGGAAGGCTTTCACACACACTTATCTCTCAAATCTGAACACGTGAAAAGACTTTAGTTCATCTAGCAAAAAAAGGAACGTATTTCAGGAGAAACGTTTATTCTGGTTTCTCAGTCTTTATACAAGTGCGGGTTTGAATTTCCTGCAGTTTTCACTGTAAAACCGCTTTGGAGCTAATACCACCAAATATATATGTATGAAGTGGATTTGGCAACTTAAAAGAAACTTTGTGTTCCCACCAAGCTAGGTGAAAGACGGCTTTCACACACACTTATCTTTCAGAACTGAGCACGTGGAGAGACGTTCTTTCATCTAGCACAAAGGGAACGGGTTGCAGGAGAAACTTTTACTCTGGTTTCTAAGTCTGTTTCCTACTGCCGGTTCGAAGTTCCTGCAGTTTTCAGTGTAAAACGGATTTGGAGCTAGTACCTCCCCATATAAATGTATAGATAGGATTTGGCAACTGAAAAGAATCTATGTGTTCCCAACAAGCTAGGTGAAGGACGGCTTTCACACACACTTTTGTCTCAGAACTGAGCATGTGGTGAGACGTTCGTTCATCTAGCACAAATGGAACGGGTTGCAGGAGAAACATTTCCTCTGGTTTCTCAGTCTGTTTCCTAGTGCCGGTTTGAAGTTCATGCAGTTTTCAGTGTAATACTGATTTGGAGCTAGTACCTCCCCATATATATGTATGGAGTGGATTTGGCAACTGAAAAGTAAATTTGTGTTCCAAACAAGCTACGTGAAGGACGGCTTTCACACACACTTATCTCTCAGAAATGAGCATGTGGAGAGACGTACGTTCATCTAGCACAAAGGGAACGGGTTGCACGAGGAACTATTTTTCTGGTTTCTCAGACTGTTTCCTAGTGCTGGTTTGAAGTTCCTGCAGTTTTCACTATAAAATCGAGTTGGATCTTGTACATCCCCATATATATGTATGGAGTGGAGTTGGCAACTGTAAAGAAACTTTGTGTTCCCTACAAGCTAGGTGAATGTAGGATTTCACATACACTTATCTCTCAAAATTGAGCACGTTGAGGGAAGTAGTTCATCTAGAAAAAAAGGAATGGAATTCAGGTGAAAGGTTTACTCTGGTTTCTCAGTCTGTTTCCTAGTGCTGGTTTGAATTTCCTGCAGTTTTCACTGTAAAACCGCTTTGGAGCTAATACCACCCCATATATATATATGGAGTGGAGTTGGCAAACGAAAAGAAAATTTGCGTTCCCAACAAGCTTGTTGAAGGACGGCATTCACACAAACTTATCTCTCAGAACTGAGCATGTGGATAGACGATCGTTCATCTAGCACAAAGGGAACGTTTTGCAGGAGAAACTTTAATCTGGTTTCTCAGTCTTTTTCTTGTTCCGGTTTGAAATTCCTGCAGTTTTCACTGTAAAAACCAGTTGGAGCTAGTACTTCCCCATATATATGTATGGAGAGGATTTGGTAACTGAAAAGAAAATTTGTGTTCCCAACAAGCTAGTTGAAGGACGGCATTCACACACACATATCTCTCCGAACCGAGCATGTGCAGTGACGTTCATTCATCTAGCAAAAAGGGAACGGGTTGCAGGAGCAACTATAACTCTGGTTTATCAGTCTGATACTTAGTGCCGGTTTGAAGTTCCTGCAGATTTCACTGTAAATCCGAGTTGGAGTTAGCACCTCCCCAATATATGTATGGAGTGGATTTGGCAACTGAAAAGAAAATTTGTGTTCCCAACAACCTAAGTGAAGGACGGCTTACACACACATTAATCTCTCCGAACTGAGCATGTGGAGAGACTTTCGTTCATCTATCACAAAGGGAACGGTTTGCAGCAGAAACATTTAGTCTGGTTTCTCAGACTGTTTCCTAGTGCCGGTTTGTATTTCCTGCTGTTTTCACTGTAAAAGTGATTTGGAGGAAGTACCTCCCCATATATATGTAAGGAGTGGGATTACCAATTGAGAAGAGACTTTGTGTTCCCAAGAAGCTAAATGAAGTACGGATATCACAGACACATATCTCTCAGAACTGAGCATGTGGAGAAACTTTCGTTCATCTAGCACAAAGGGAACGGGTTGCAGGAGGAACTTTTACTCTGGTTTCTCAGTCTGTTTCCTAGTGCCGGTTTGAAGTTCTTGCAGTTTTCAGTGTAAAATCGATTTGTAGCTAGTACATCCCCATATATATGTATGGAGTGGAGTTGACAACTGAAAAGAAACTATGCATTCCAACAAGCTAGTTGAAGGACGGCATTCACTCAACTCATCTCTCAGAACTGAGCATGTGGAGAGACGATCGTTCATCTAGCACAAAGGGAACGTTATGCAGGAGAAACTTTTACTCTGGTTTCTCAGTCTGTTTCTTGTGCCGGTATGAAGTTCCTGCAGTTTTCACTGTACAACGGAGTTGGAGCTAGTACTTCCCCATATATATGTATGGAGTGGATTTGGTAACTGAAAAGAAAATTTGTGTTCCCAACAATCTAGGTGAAGTACGGCTTTCAAACACACATATCTCTCCGAACCGAGCATCTGCAGTGACGTTCCTTCATCTTGCAAAAAGGGAACGGGTTGCAGGAGCAAATATTACTCTGTTTTCTCAGTCTGATTCTTAGTGCGGGTTTGATGTTCCTGCAGATTTCACTGTAAATCCGACTTGGAGCTAGCACCTCCCCATAAATATGTATGGTGTGGATTTGACAACTGAAGAGAATCTTTGCGTTCCCAACAAGCTACTTGAAGGACGGCTTTCACACACACTTATCTCTCAGATCTGAGCATGTGGAGAGACGTTGTATCATCTAGCACAAAGGGAACGGGTTGCAGGAGAAACATTTACTCTGGTTTCTCAGTCTGTTTCCTAGTGCCAGTTTGAAGTTCCTGCAGTTTTAACTGTAAAACCGAGCTGGAGCTTGAACCTCCCCATATATATGTATGGAATGGAGTTTACCATGAAAAGAAACTTTGTGTTCCCAACAACCTATGTGAAGGACGGCTTTCACACACAATTATCTTTCAGAAAAGAGCACGTGGAGAGACGTTCGTTCATCTAGCACAAACGGAACGGGTTGCAGGAGAAACTTTTACTCTGGTTTCTCAGTCTTTTTCCTAGTGCCGGTTTCAATTTCCTGCAGTTTACAATGTAAAACCGTGTTGGAGCAGGTGCCTCCCCATATATATGTATGGGGAGGATTTGGCAACTGAAAAGAAACTTTGTGTTCCCAACAAGCTAGGTGAAGGACGGCTTTCACACACACCTTCCCCTCAGAACTGAGCATGAGAAGAGAATTTCGTTCATCTAGCACAAAGGGAAAGGTTTTCCGGAGAAATATTTACTCTGGTTTCTCAGTCTGTTTCCTAGTGCAGGTTTGAAGTTCCTGAAGTTTTCACTGTAAAACCGTGTTGAAGCTAGTACCTCCCCATATATATGTATGGAGTGGATTTGACTACTGAAGAGAAACTATGTGTTCCCAACAAGTTAGGTGAAGGACGGCTTTCACACACACTTATCTTTCAGAACAGAGCACGTGGAGAGACGTTCGTTCATCTAGCACAAAGGGAACGGTTTGCAAGAGAAACATTTACCCTGGTTTCTCAGTCTCTTTCCTAGTGCCGGATTGAAGTTCCTGCAGTTTTCAGTGTAATACCGATTTGGAGTTAGTATCTCCCCATATATATGTATGGATTGGATTTGCCAACTGAAAAGGAAATTTGTGTTCCCAACAAGCTAGGTGAAGGACGTCTTTAACACACAATTTTCTCTCAAAACTGAGCATGTGGAAAGACGTTCGTTCATCTAGCACAAAGGGAACGGTTTGCAGGAGAAACATTTCTTCTGGTTTCTCAGTCTGTTTCCTAGTGCCAGTTTGAAGTACCTGCAGTTTTCACTGTAAAACTGCTTTGGAGCCAGTACATCCCCATATATATTTATGGAGTGAGGTTTGTAACTTAAAGGAATCTTTGTATTCCCAACAAGCTAGGTGAAGGGCGGCTTTCACACACAGCTTCCTCTCTGAACTGAGCATGTGGAGAGACGTTTGTTCATCAAGCACTAAGGGAACGGGTTGCAGGAGAAACATTTACTCTGGTTTCTCAGTCTGTTTCCTAGTGCCGGATTGAAGTTCCTGCAGTATTCACTATAAAACCGTGTTGGAGCTAGTACCTCCCCATATATATGTATGGATTGGAGTTGGCAACTGCAAAGAAACGTTGTGTTCCCAACAAGCTAGGTGAAGGACTGCTTTCACACACACTTGTCTCTCAGAAGTGAGCACGTGGAGAGACGTTCGTTCATCTAGCACTAAGAGAACGTGTTGCAGGAGAAACATTTACTCTGGATTCTCAGTCTGTTTCCTAGTGCCGGATTGAAGTTCCTGCAGTATTCACAGTAAAACCGTGTTGTAGCTAGTACCTCCCCATATATATGTATGGATTGGTGTAGGCAACTGCAAAGAAACGTTGTGTTTCCAACTAGCTAGGTGAAGGACGGCTTTCACACACACTTTTCTCTCAGAAGTGAGCACGTAGAGAGACGTTCGTTCATCTAGCACAAACGGAACGGGTTGCAGGATAAACATTTCCTCTGGTTTCTCAGTATGTTTCCTACTATCGGATTGAAGTTCCTGCAATTTTCACTGTAAAACCGAGTTGGAGCTACTACCATTCCATATATATTTATGGGGTTCATTTGGCAACTGAAAAGAAAATTTGTGTTCCAAACAAGCTAGGTGAAGGACAGCTTTCACACACATTTATCTCTCAGAACTGAGCATGTGGAGAGACGTTCGTTCATCTAGCACAAAGGGAACGGGTTGAAGGTGAAACTTTTTCTCTAGTTTCTCAGTCTGTTTCCTACTGCCGGTATGAAGTTCCTGCAGTTTTCACTGTAAAACCGAGTAAGAGCTAGTGCAGCCCCATATGTATGTATGGAGTGGAGTTGGCAACTGAAAAGAAACTTTGTGTTCCCAACAAACTTGTTGAAGGACGGCTTTCACACACACATATTTCTCAGAACTGAGCATGTGGAGAGACTTTCGTTCATCTAGCACAAATGGAACGTGTTGCAGGTGAAACTTTTACACTGTTTTCTCAGTCTGTTTCCTAGTGCCGGTTTGAATTTCCTGCAGTTTTCACTGTATAACCGATGTAGAGCTAGTACCTGCCCATATATATGTATGGATTTGAGTTGGCAACTGAAAAGGAACTTTGTGTTCCCAACAAGCTAGGTGAAGGACGGCTTTCACACACACTTATCTCTCAGAACTGAGCATGTGGAGAGACGTTTTTTCATCTAGCACAAAGGGAACGGGTTGCAGGAGAACATTTACTCTGGGTTATCATTCTGTTTCCTAGTGCCGGTTTGAAGTTCCTGCAGTTTTCTTTGTAAATCCGAGTTGGAGCTGGTACTTCCCCATATATATGTATGGAGTGGAGTTGGCAACTGAAAAGAAACATTGTCTTCCCTACAAGCTAGGTGAAGGACGGCTTTCACACACACTAATCTCTCAGAATTCAGCATGTGGAGAGACGTTCTTTCATCTATCACAAAGGGAACGGTTTGCAGGAGAAACTTTTACTCTGGTTTCTCAGCCTGTTTCGTAGTGCCGGTTTGAAGTTCCTGCAGTTTTCACTGTAAACCGAATTGGAACTACTACCACCCGATATATGTGTATGGAGTGGTGTTGGCAACTGAAAAGAAACTTTGGTTTCAACAAGCTAGGTGAAGGACGGCTTTCACACACAATTAACTCCCAGAACAAAGGATGTGGAGAGACTTTCGTTCATCTAGCTCAAATGGAACGGGTTGAAAGAGAAATTTTACTCTGGATTCTCAGTCTGTTTCCTAGTGCCGGTTTGAATTTCCTGCAGTTTTCACAGTAAAACCAAGTTGGAGCTAGTACCTCCCCATATATATGTACGGAATGGAGTGTGCAAATGAAAAGAAACATTGTGTTCCCAACAAGCAAGTTGAAGGACGGCTTTCACACACACTTATCTCTCAGAACTGAGCATATGGAGAGACGTTCGTTCATCTAGCCCAAAGGGAACTGGTTTCAAGAGAAAGTTTTACTCTGCTTTCTCAGTCTGTTTCCTAGTGCCGGTTTGAAGTTCCTACAGTTTTCACAGTAAAACCGAGTTGGAGCTAGTACTTTCGCAATTATATATGTATGGAATGGAGTTTGGAAATGAAAAGGGACTTTGTATTCCCAACAAGATAAGTGAAGGGCGGCTTTCACACACACTTAGCTCTCAGAACTGAGCATGTGGAGAGACGATATTTCATCTAGCACAAAGGGAACGGGTTTCAGGAGAAAGTTTTACTCTGCATTCTCAGTCTGTTTCCTAGTGCCGGTTTGAAGTACATGCAGTTATCACTGTAAAACCGTGTTGGAGGTAATACCTCCCCATATATATGTATGGAGTGGAGTTGGCAAATGAAAGAAACTTTGTGTTCCCAACAAGCTAGGTGAAGGACGGTTTCACACACACTTATGTCTCTGAACTGAGCATGTGGAGAGACGTTGTTTCATCTAGAACAAATGGAACGCATTGTAGGAGAAACTTTTACTCTGGTTTCTCAGACTGTTTCCTAGTGCCGGTTTGAAGTTCCTGCAGTTTTCACAGTAAAACTGAGTTGGAGCTTGTACCAGCCTATATATATGTATGGAGAAGTGTTGGCAACTGAAAAGAAACTTTGTGATAACAACAAGCTAGTTGAAGGACGGCTTTCACACACACATATCTCTCAGAACTGAGCATGTGGAGAGACGTTCGTTCATCTAGCACAAAGGGAACGGGTTGCAGGAGCAACTTTTACTCTTGTTTCACAGTCTGTTTCCTAGTTCCGGTATGAAGTTCCTGCAGATTTCACTGTAAAATCGAGTTGGAGCTAGAACGTCCCCATATATATGTACGGAGTGGAGTTTGCAACTGAAAAGAAACAATATTTTCCCAACATGCAAGTGAAGGACGGCTTTAACACACACTTATATCTCAGAACTCAGCACGTGGAGAGAGGTTCGTTCATAAAGCACAAATTGAACGGGTTGCTGGTGAAACATTTACTCTGGTTTCGCAGTCTGTTTCCTAGTGCCGGTTTGAAGTTCCTGCAGTTTTCACTGTAAATCCGAGTTGGAGCTACTACCTCCCCATATATATGTATGGAATGGAGTTAGAACCTAAAAAGAAACTTTGTGTTCCCAACAAGCTAGTTGAAGGACGGCTTTCACACACACTTATCTCTCAGAACTGAGCATGTGGAGAGACGTTCGTTCATCTAGAACAAAGGAAACGCTTTGCAGGGGAAACTGTTACTCTGATTTCTCAGTCTGTTTCCTAGAGCCGGTTTGAAGTTCCTGAAATTTTCACTGTAAAACCGAGTTGGATATGGTAACTCCCCATATATATGTATGGAGTGGAGTTTGCATCTGAAAAGAAACTTTGTGTTCCTAACAAGCTAGGTGAAGGACGGCTTTCACACACACTTATCTCTCAGAATTGAGCATGTGGAGAGACGTTCGTTCATCTAGAACAAAGAAATGCGTTGCAGGAGAAACTTTTACTCTGGTTTCTCAGTCTGTTTCCTAGAGCCGGTTTGAAGTTCCTGAAGTTTTCACTGTAAAGCCGAGTTGGAGATAGTACCTTCCCAAATATATGTATGGAGGGTATTTGTCAACTGAAAAGAAAATTTGTGTTCCCAAAAAGTTAGGTTAAGTACGGCTTTCACACACACTTATCTCTCAGAACTGAGCTTCCGGAGAGACATTCGTTCATCTATCACAAAGGGAAAGGTTTGCAGGAAGAACTATTTCTCTGGTTTCTCCGTCTGTTTCCAAGTGCCGGTTTGAAGTACCTGCAGTTTTCACTGTAAATCCGTGTTGGAGCTTGTACCTCCCCATATATATGTATGCAGTGGAGTGGGCAACTTAAAAGAAACTTTGTGTTCCCAACAAGCTAGGTGAAGAACGGCTTTCAAACACACCTATATCTCAGAAATGAGCATGTGGAGAGACGTTCGTTCATTTAGTACAAATGGAACGGTTCGCAGGAGAAACTTTTACTCTGCTTTCTGAGTCTTTTTCCTAGTGCCTGTTTGAAGTTCCTGAAGTTTTCACTGTAAAACGGAGTTTTAGCTAGAAAATCTCCATATATATGTATGGAGTGGAGTTGGCAACTGAAAAGAAACTTATTGTTCCCAACAAGCTAGGTGAAGGACGGCTTTCACACACACATATCTCTCAGAACTGAGCATGTGGAGAGACGTTCGTTCATCTAGCACAAAGAAACGGGTTGCAGGAGAAACTTTTACTCTGGTTTCTCAGACTGTTTCCTAGTGCCGGTTTGAAGTTCCTGCAGTTCACTGTAAAAAACGAGTTGGAGATGGTACCTCCCCATATATATGTATGGAGTGGAGTTTGCATCTAAAAGAAACTTTGTGTTCCCAACAAGATAAGTCAAGGTCGGCTTTCACACACAATTTTCTCTCAGAACTCAGCATGTGGAGAGACGTTCGTTCATCTAGCACAAAGGAACGGGTTGCAGAAGAAACTATTACTCTGGTTTCTCAGTCTGTTTCCTAGTGCCGCATTGAAGTACCTGCAGTTTTCACTGTAAATCCGAGACGGAGCTGGTACCTCCACATATATATTTATGGAGTGGAGTTGGCAACTGAAAAGAAACTGTGTCTTCCCAACAAGCTAGGTGAAGGACGGCTTTAACACACACTTATATCTCAGAACTCAGCATGTGGAGAGACGTTCGTTCATCTAGCACAAAGGGAACGTGTTGCAGGGGGAACTTTTACTCTGGTTTCTCTGTGTGTTTACAAGTGCCTGTTTGAAATTCCTGCAGTTTTCAGTGTAAAACGGATTTGGAGCTAGTACCTCCCCATATATATGTATGGAGTGGATTTGGCAACTGAAAAGGAAATAATTGTTCCCAAAAACGTAGGTGAAGTACGGCTTTCACACAAACTAATCCCTCAGAAATGAGTATGTGGAGAGACGTTCGTTCATCTAGCACAAAGGGAACGGAGTGTAGGAGAAACTATTATTCTGGTTTCTCAGTCTGTGCCCTAGTGCCGGTTTGAATTTCCTGCAGTTTTCACTCTAAACCCGATCTGGAGCTTGTACCTCCCCATATGTATGTATTGAGTGGAGTTTTCTTCTGAAAAGAAACTTTGTGCTCCCAAAAAGATAGGTTAAGGACGGTTTTCACACACACTTATCTCTACGAAATGAGCATGTGGAGAGATGTTCGTTCATCTAACACAAAGGGAACGGGTTGCAACACAAATATTACTATGGTTTCTCAGTCTGTTTCCTTGTGCCGGTTTGAAGTTCCTGCCATTTTCACTGTAAATCCGAGTTGGAGATAGTACCTCCCCATATATATGTATGGAATGGAGTTGGAACCTAAAAAGAAACTATGTGTCCCCAAAAAGCTAGGTGAATGACGGCTTTCACACACACTTATCTCTCAGAACTGAGTATGTGGAGAGACGTTCGTTCATCTAGCACAAAGGGAACGTGTTGCAGGGGGAACTTTTACTCTGGTTTCTCTGTCTGTTTACTAGTGCCTGTTTGAAGTTCCTGCAGTTTTCAGTGTAAAACTGATTTGGAGCTAGTACCTCCCCATATATATGTATGGAGTGGACTTGGCAACTGAAAAGGAAATATTTGTTCCCAACAACGTAGGTGAAGTACGGCTTTCAAACACACTAATCGCTCCAAAATGAGCATGTGGAGAGACGTTCGTTCATCTAGCACAAAGGGAACGGGATGCAGGAGAAACTTTTATTCTGCTTTCTCAGTCTGTTTCCTAGTGCCGGATTGAAGTTCCTGCAGTTTTCCCTGTAAAACCGAGTTGGAGATATTACCTCAACGTATATATGTATGGAGTGGAGTTGGCAAATGAAAAGAAACTTTGTTTTCCCAAAAAGCTAGGTGAATGATGGCTTTCACACTCACTTATCTCCCCGAACTCAGCATGTGGAGAGACGTTCGTTCATCTAGCACAAAGGGAACGTGTAGCAGGGGGAACTTTTAATCTTGTTTCTCTGTCTGTTTCCTTGTGCCTGTTTGAATTTCCTGCAGTTTTCAGTGTAAAACGGATTTGGAGCAAGTACATCCCCATATATATGTATGGAGTGGATTTGGCAACTGGAAAGGAAACATTTCTTCCCAACAACGTAGGTTAAGGACGGCTTTCACACACAATAATCTCTACGAAATGAGCATGTGGAGAGACGTTCGTTCATCTAACACAAAGGGAACGGGTTGCAGCAAAAACATTTACTCTGGTTTCTCAGTCTGTTTCCTAGTGCCGATTTGAAGTTCCTGCAATGTTCACTGTAAATCCGAGTTGGAGATAGTACCTTCCAATATATATGTATGGAATGGGGTTAGAACCTAAAAAGAAACTATGTTATTCCCAAAAAGCTAGGTGAATGACGGCTTTCAAACACACTTATCTCTCAGAACTGAGTATGTGGAGAGACGTTCGTTCATCTAGCACAAAGGGAATGGATTGATGGAGAAACTTTTTATTCTGGTTTCTCAGTCTGTTTCCTAGGGCCGGTTCATGTTCCTGCAGTATTCAATGAAAAACAGTGTTGGAGGTAATACCTCCATATATATATGTATGGAGTGGATTTGGCAACTGAAAAGAAACTTTGTGTTCACAACAAGCTAAGTGAAGGATGGCTTTCACACACATATTTCTCTCAGAAATGAGCATGTGGAGGGACGTTCGTTCATCTAGCACAAAGGGAACGGGTTGCAGGGGAAACTTTTATTCTGGTTTCTCAGTCTGTTTCCTAGCGCCGGATTGAAGTTCCTGCAGTTTTCACTGTAAAACCGAGTTGGAGCTAGTACCTCCCCGTATATATGTATGGAGTGGATTTGACAACTGAAAAGAAACTTTGTGTTCCAAACAAGCTAGATGAAGAATGGCTTTTACACACAATTATATTTCAGAAATGAGCATGTGGAGAGACGTTCGTTCATCTACCAAAAAAGGAACGGATTGTAGGAGAAACTTTTACTCTATTTTCTCTGTCTGTTTCCTAGTGCCGGTTAGAAGTTCCTGCAGTTTTCACTGTAAAACCGAGTTGGAGCTAGTACCTCCCCATATATATGTATGGAGTGGAGATGGCAACTGAAAGTAACTTTGTGTTCCCAACAAAGCTAGGTGAAGGACGGCTTTCAGCACACTTATATCTCAGAACTGAGCATGTGGAGAGACGTTCGTTCATCTAACACAAAGGGAACGGGTTGCAGGGGGAACTTTTACACTGGTTTCTCTGTCTGTTTCCTAGTGCCGGTTTGAAGTTCCTGCAATTTTCAGTGTAAAACGGATTTGGAGCTAGAACCTCCTCATATATATGTATGGAGTGGATTTGGAAACTGAAAAGGAAACTTTTGTTCCCAACAACGTAGGTGAAGGACGGCTTCCAAACACACCTATATCTCAGAAATGAGCATGTGGAGAGACGTTCGTTCATTTAGTACAAATGGAACGGTTCGCAGGAGAAACTTTTACTCTTTTTCTCAGTCTTTTTCCTAGTGCCTGTTTGAAGTTCCTGCAGTTTTCACTGTAAAACCAAGTTTTAGCTAGTACCTCCCCATATATATGTATGGAGTGGAGTTGGCAACTGAAAAGAAACTTTGTGTTCCCAACAAGCTAGGTGAAGGTCGGCTTTCACACACACATATCTCTCTGAACTGAGCATGTGGAGAGACGTTCGTTCAACTAGCACTAAGAGAACGGGTTGCAGAAGAAACTTTTACTCTGGTTTCTCAGTCTGTTTCCTAGTGCCGGATTGAAGTACTGCAGTTCACTGTAAATCCGAGATGGAGCTGGTGGTAACTCCACATATATTTATGGATTGGAGTTGGCATCTGAAAAGAAAACAGGTTTCTTCCCACAAGCTAGGTGAAGGACGGCTTTCACACCACTTATATCTCAGAATTCAGCATGTGGAGAGACGTTCGTTCATCTAGCACAAAGGGAAGTTTTGCAGGGGGAACTTTGACTCTGGTTTCTCTGTCGTTTACTATTGCCTGTTTGAAGTTCCTGCAGTTTTCAGTGTAAAACTGATTTGGAGCTAGTACCTCCCATATATATGTATGGAGTGGACTTGGCCAACTGAAAAGGAAAATATTGTTCCAACAACGTAGGTGAAGTACGGCTTTCAAACACACTAATCCCTCCGAAATGAGCATGTGGAGAGACGTTCGTTCATCTAACACAAAGGGAACGGATGCAGGAGAAACTTTATTCTGCTTTCTCAGTCTGTTTCCTAGTGCCGGATTGAAGTTCCTGCAGTTTTCCCTGTAAAACCGAGTTGGAGATATTACTCAAATATATATATGTATGGAGTGGCGTTGGCAAATGAAAAGAAAAAACTTTGTTTTCCAAAAAGCTAGGTGAATGTTGGCTTCACACTCACTATCTCTCCGAACCTCAGCATGTTGGAGAGACGTTCGTTCATCTAGCACAAAGGGAACGTGTTGCAGGGGGAACTTTTAATCTTGTTTCTCTGTCTGTTTCCTAGTGCCTGTTGAATTCCTGCAGTTTTCAGTGTAAACGGATTTGGAGGACAAGTACATCCCCATATATATGTATGGAGTGGTTTTGGCAACTGAAAAGGAAACATTTGTTCCCAACAACGTAGGTTAGGACGGCTTCACACACAATAATCTCTACAAAGGGCATGTGGAGAGACGTTCGTTCATCTAACACAAAGGGAACGGGTTGCAGCAAAAACATTTACTCGGTTTCTCAGTCTGTTTCCTAGTGCGATTTGAAATTCCTGGCAATGTTCACTTTAAATCCGGTTGGAGATAGTACCTCCCCATATATGTATGGAATGGAGTTAGAACCTAAAAAGAAACTATGTGTTCCCAACATTTAGGTTAAGTACGGCTTTCACACACATTATCTCTCAAAACTGAGCTTGTGGAGAGACATTCGTTCATTTATCACAAAGGGAAAGGGTTGCAGGAGGAACTTTTTCTCTGGTTTCTCAGTCTGATTCCAAGTGCCGGTTTGAAGTTCCTGCAGCTTTCACTGTAAATCCGTGTTGGAGCTTTGTACCTCCCCTATATATGTATGGAGTGGAGTGGGCAATGAAAAGAACTTTGTGTTCCCACACAAGCTAGGTGAAGGACGGCTTTCCAACACACCTATATCTCAGAAATGAGCATGTGGAGAGACGTTCGTTCATTAGTACAACTGGAACGGTTCGCAGGAGAAACTTTTACTCTGCTTTCTCAGTCTTTTTCCTAGTGCCTGTTTGAATTTCCTGCAGTTTTCACTATAAAACAGAGTTTTAGCTAGTAACTCCCCATATATATGTATGGAGTGGAGTTGCCAACTGAAAAGAAACTTTGTGTTCCCAACAAGTAGGTGAAGGACAGCTTCTCACACAATATCTCTCAGAACTGAGCATGTGGAGAGACGTTCGTTCATCTAGCACTAAAGAGAACGGGTTGCAGAAGAAACTTTACTCTGGTTTTCAGTCCTGTCTGTTCCTAGTGCCGGATTGAAGTACCTGCAATTTTCACTGTAAATCCGAGAAGGAGCTGGTAACTCCACATATATATTTATGGAGTGGAGTTGGCATCTGAAAAAAAACAGTGTCTTCCAACAGCTAGGTGAAGGACGGCTTTCACACACACTTTTATCTCAGAACTCAGCATGTGGAGAGACGTTCGTTCATCTAGCACAAAGGAACGTGTTGCAGGGGGAACTTTTACTCTGGTTCTCTGTCTGTTTACTAGTGCCTGTTTGAATTTTCCTGCAGTTTCAGTGTAAAACTGATTTGGAGCTTGTACCTCCCCATATATGTATGGAGTGGACTTGCAACTGAAAAGGAAATATTTGTTCCCAACAACGTAGGTGAAGTACGGCTTTCAAACCACTAACCCCCGAAATGAGCATGTGGAGAGACGTTCGTTCATCTAGCACAAGGGAACGGGATGCAGGAGAAATTTTATTTGCTTTCTCAGTCTGTTTCTAGTTGCCGGATGAAGTTCCTGCAGTTTTCCCTGTAAAACCGAGTTGGAGAGATTACCTCACACGGTATATAGTAGGAGTGGAGTTGGCAAATGAAAAGAAACTTTGTTTTC
>NW_022587818.1:0-49897 GCF_009834535.1 Camelus ferus
CTCCCAATATATGTATGGAATGGAGTTTGCAACTGAAAAGAAACTTTGTGTTCCCAACAAGCTAGGTGAAGGACGGCTTTCACACACACTTATCTCTCAGAACTGAGCAAGTGGAGAGACGTTCGTTCATCTAGCACCAAGGGAACGGGTTGCAGGAGACACTTTTTCTCTGCTTTCTCAGTCTGTTTCCTAGTGCCGGTTTGAAGTTCCTGCAGTTTTCACTGTAAAACCGAGTTGGAGCTAGTACCTCCCCATATATATGTATGGAATGGAGTTTGCAACTGAAAAGAAACTTTGTGTTCCCAACAAGCTAGGTGAAGGACGGCTTTCACACACACTTATCTCTCAGAACTGAGCAAGTGGAGAGACGTTCGTTCATCTAGCACCAAGGGAACGGGTTGCAGGAGACACTTTTTCTCTGCTTTCTCAGTCTGTTTCCTAGTGCCGGTTTGAAGTTCCTGCAGTTTTCACTGTAAAACCGAGTTGGAGCTAGTACCTCCCCATATATATGTATGGAATGGAGTTTGCAACTGAAAAGAAACTTTGTGTTCCCAACAAGCTAGGTGAAGGACGGCTTTCACACACACTTATCTCTCAGAACTGAGCAAGTGGAGAGACGTTCGTTCATCTAGCACCAAGGGAACGGGTTGCAGGAGACACTTTTTCTCTGCTTTCTCAGTCTGTTTCCTAGTGCCGGTTTGAAGTTCCTGCAGTTTTCACTGTAAAACCGAGTTGGAGCTAGTACCTCCCCATATATATGTATGGAATGGAGTTTGCAACTGAAAAGAAACTTTGTGTTCCCAACAAGCTAGGTGAAGGACGGCTTTCACACACACTTATCTCTCAGAACTGAGCAAGTGGAGAGACGTTCGTTCATCTAGCACCAAGGGAACGGGTTGCAGGAGACACTTTTTCTCTGCTTTCTCAGTCTGTTTCCTAGTGCCGGTTTGAAGTTCCTGCAGTTTTCACTGTAAAACCGAGTTGGAGCTAGTACCTCCCCATATATATGTATGGAATGGAGTTTGCAACTGAAAAGAAACTTTGTGTTCCCAACAAGCTAGGTGAAGGACGGCTTTCACACACACTTATCTCTCAGAACTGAGCAAGTGGAGAGACGTTCGTTCATCTAGCACCAAGGGAACGGGTTGCAGGAGACACTTTTTCTCTGCTTTCTCAGTCTGTTTCCTAGTGCCGGTTTGAAGTTCCTGCAGTTTTCACTGTAAAACCGAGTTGGAGCTAGTACCTCCCCATATATATGTATGGAATGGAGTTTGCAACTGAAAAGAAACTTTGTGTTCCCAACAAGCTAGGTGAAGGACGGCTTTCACACACACTTATCTCTCAGAACTGAGCAAGTGGAGAGACGTTCGTTCATCTAGCACCAAGGGAACGGGTTGCAGGAGACACTTTTTCTCTGCTTTCTCAGTCTGTTTCCTAGTGCCGGTTTGAAGTTCCTGCAGTTTTCACTGTAAAACCGAGTTGGAGCTAGTACCTCCCCATATATATGTATGGAATGGAGTTTGCAACTGAAAAGAAACTTTGTGTTCCCAACAAGCTAGGTGAAGGACGGCTTTCACACACACTTATCTCTCAGAACTGAGCAAGTGGAGAGACGTTCGTTCATCTAGCACCAAGGGAACGGGTTGCAGGAGACACTTTTTCTCTGCTTTCTCAGTCTGTTTCCTAGTGCCGGTTTGAAGTTCCTGCAGTTTTCACTGTAAAACCGAGTTGGAGCTAGTACCTCCCCATATATATGTATGGAATGGAGTTTGCAACTGAAAAGAAACTTTGTGTTCCCAACAAGCTAGGTGAAGGACGGCTTTCACACACACTTATCTCTCAGAACTGAGCAAGTGGAGAGACGTTCGTTCATCTAGCACCAAGGGAACGGGTTGCAGGAGACACTTTTTCTCTGCTTTCTCAGTCTGTTTCCTAGTGCCGGTTTGAAGTTCCTGCAGTTTTCACTGTAAAACCGAGTTGGAGCTAGTACCTCCCCATATATATGTATGGAATGGAGTTTGCAACTGAAAAGAAACTTTGTGTTCCCAACAAGCTAGGTGAAGGACGGCTTTCACACACACTTATCTCTCAGAACTGAGCAAGTGGAGAGACGTTCGTTCATCTAGCACCAAGGGAACGGGTTGCAGGAGACACTTTTTCTCTGCTTTCTCAGTCTGTTTCCTAGTGCCGGTTTGAAGTTCCTGCAGTTTTCACTGTAAAACCGAGTTGGAGCTAGTACCTCCCCATATATATGTATGGAATGGAGTTTGCAACTGAAAAGAAACTTTGTGTTCCCAACAAGCTAGGTGAAGGACGGCTTTCACACACACTTATCTCTCAGAACTGAGCAAGTGGAGAGACGTTCGTTCATCTAGCACCAAGGGAACGGGTTGCAGGAGACACTTTTCTCTGCTTTCTCAGTCTGTTTCCTAGTGCCGGTTTGAAGTTCCTGCAGTTTTCACTGTAAAACCGAGTTGGAGCTAGTACCTCCCCATATATATGTATGGAATGGAGTTTGCAACTGAAAAGAAACTTTGTGTTCCCAACAAGCTAGGTGAAGGACGGCTTTCACACACACTTATCTCTCAGAACTGAGCAAGTGGAGAGACGTTCGTTCATCTAGCACCAAGGGAACGGGTTGCAGGAGACACTTTTTCTCTGCTTTCTCAGTCTGTTTCCTAGTGCCGGTTTGAAGTTCCTGCAGTTTTCACTGTAAAACCGAGTTGGAGCTAGTACCTCCCCATATATATGTATGGAATGGAGTTTGCAACTGAAAAGAAACTTTGTGTTCCCAACAAGCTAGGTGAAGGACGGCTTTCACACACACTTATCTCTCAGAACTGAGCAAGTGGAGAGACGTTCGTTCATCTAGCACCAAGGGAACGGGTTGCAGGAGACACTTTTTCTCTGCTTTCTCAGTCTGTTTCCTAGTGCCGGTTTGAAGTTCCTGCAGTTTTCACTGTAAAACCGAGTTGGAGCTAGTACCTCCCCATATATATGTATGGAATGGAGTTTGCAACTGAAAAGAAACTTTGTGTTCCCAACAAGCTAGGTGAAGGACGGCTTTCACACACACTTATCTCTCAGAACTGAGCAAGTGGAGAGACGTTCGTTCATCTAGCACCAAGGGAACGGGTTGCAGGAGACACTTTTTCTCTGCTTTCTCAGTCTGTTTCCTAGTGCCGGTTTGAAGTTCCTGCAGTTTTCACTGTAAAACCGAGTTGGAGCTAGTACCTCCCCATATATATGTATGGAATGGAGTTTGCAACTGAAAAGAAACTTTGTGTTCCCAACAAGCTAGGTGAAGGACGGCTTTCACACACACTTATCTCTCAGAACTGAGCAAGTGGAGAGACGTTCGTTCATCTAGCACCAAGGGAACGGGTTGCAGGAGACACTTTTTCTCTGCTTTCTCAGTCTGTTTCCTAGTGCCGGTTTGAAGTTCCTGCAGTTTTCACTGTAAAACCGAGTTGGAGCTAGTACCTCCCCATATATATGTATGGAATGGAGTTTGCAACTGAAAAGAAACTTTGTGTTCCCAACAAGCTAGGTGAAGGACGGCTTTCACACACACTTATCTCTCAGAACTGAGCAAGTGGAGAGACGTTCGTTCATCTAGCACCAAGGGAACGGGTTGCAGGAGACACTTTTTCTCTGCTTTCTCAGTCTGTTTCCTAGTGCCGGTTTGAAGTTCCTGCAGTTTTCACTGTAAAACCGAGTTGGAGCTAGTACCTCCCCATATATATGTATGGAATGGAGTTTGCAACTGAAAAGAAACTTTGTGTTCCCAACAAGCTAGGTGAAGGACGGCTTTCACACACACTTATCTCTCAGAACTGAGCAAGTGGAGAGACGTTCGTTCATCTAGCACCAAGGGAACGGGTTGCAGGAGACACTTTTTCTCTGCTTTCTCAGTCTGTTTCCTAGTGCCGGTTTGAAGTTCCTGCAGTTTTCACTGTAAAACCGAGTTGGAGCTAGTACCTCCCCATATATATGTATGGAATGGAGTTTGCAACTGAAAAGAAACTTTGTGTTCCCAACAAGCTAGGTGAAGGACGGCTTTCACACACACTTATCTCTCAGAACTGAGCAAGTGGAGAGACGTTCGTTCATCTAGCACCAAGGGAACGGGTTGCAGGAGACACTTTTTCTCTGCTTTCTCAGTCTGTTTCCTAGTGCCGGTTTGAAGTTCCTGCAGTTTTCACTGTAAAACCGAGTTGGAGCTAGTACCTCCCCATATATATGTATGGAATGGAGTTTGCAACTGAAAAGAAACTTTGTGTTCCCAACAAGCTAGGTGAAGGACGGCTTTCACACACACTTATCTCTCAGAACTGAGCAAGTGGAGAGACGTTCGTTCATCTAGCACCAAGGGAACGGGTTGCAGGAGACACTTTTCTCTGCTTTCTCAGTCTGTTTCCTAGTGCCGGTTTGAAGTTCCTGCAGTTTTCACTGTAAAACCGAGTTGGAGCTAGTACCTCCCCATATATATGTATGGAATGGAGTTTGCAACTGAAAAGAAACTTTGTGTTCCCAACAAGCTAGGTGAAGGACGGCTTTCACACACACTTATCTCTCAGAACTGAGCAAGTGGAGAGACGTTCGTTCATCTAGCACCAAGGGAACGGGTTGCAGGAGACACTTTTTCTCTGCTTTCTCAGTCTGTTTCCTAGTGCCGGTTTGAAGTTCCTGCAGTTTTCACTGTAAAACCGAGTTGGAGCTAGTACCTCCCCATATATATGTATGGAATGGAGTTTGCAACTGAAAAGAAACTTTGTGTTCCCAACAAGCTAGGTGAAGGACGGCTTTCACACACACTTATCTCTCAGAACTGAGCAAGTGGAGAGACGTTCGTTCATCTAGCACCAAGGGAACGGGTTGCAGGAGACACTTTTTCTCTGCTTTCTCAGTCTGTTTCCTAGTGCCGGTTTGAAGTTCCTGCAGTTTTCACTGTAAAACCGAGTTGGAGCTAGTACCTCCCCATATATATGTATGGAATGGAGTTTGCAACTGAAAAGAAACTTTGTGTTCCCAACAAGCTAGGTGAAGGACGGCTTTCACACACACTTATCTCTCAGAACTGAGCAAGTGGAGAGACGTTCGTTCATCTAGCACCAAGGGAACGGGTTGCAGGAGACACTTTTTCTCTGCTTTCTCAGTCTGTTTCCTAGTGCCGGTTTGAAGTTCCTGCAGTTTTCACTGTAAAACCGAGTTGGAGCTAGTACCTCCCCATATATATGTATGGAATGGAGTTTGCAACTGAAAAGAAACTTTGTGTTCCCAACAAGCTAGGTGAAGGACGGCTTTCACACACACTTATCTCTCAGAACTGAGCAAGTGGAGAGACGTTCGTTCATCTAGCACCAAGGGAACGGGTTGCAGGAGACACTTTTCTCTGCTTTCTCAGTCTGTTTCCTAGTGCCGGTTTGAAGTTCCTGCAGTTTTCACTGTAAAACCGAGTTGGAGCTAGTACCTCCCCATATATATGTATGGAATGGAGTTTGCAACTGAAAAGAAACTTTGTGTTCCCAACAAGCTAGGTGAAGGACGGCTTTCACACACACTTATCTCTCAGAACTGAGCAAGTGGAGAGACGTTCGTTCATCTAGCACCAAGGGAACGGGTTGCAGGAGACACTTTTTCTCTGCTTTCTCAGTCTGTTTCCTAGTGCCGGTTTGAAGTTCCTGCAGTTTTCACTGTAAAACCGAGTTGGAGCTAGTACCTCCCCATATATATGTATGGAATGGAGTTTGCAACTGAAAAGAAACTTTGTGTTCCCAACAAGCTAGGTGAAGGACGGCTTTCACACACACTTATCTCTCAGAACTGAGCAAGTGGAGAGACGTTCGTTCATCTAGCACCAAGGGAACGGGTTGCAGGAGACACTTTTTCTCTGCTTTCTCAGTCTGTTTCCTAGTGCCGGTTTGAAGTTCCTGCAGTTTTCACTGTAAAACCGAGTTGGAGCTAGTACCTCCCCATATATATGTATGGAATGGAGTTTGCAACTGAAAAGAAACTTTGTGTTCCCAACAAGCTAGGTGAAGGACGGCTTTCACACACACTTATCTCTCAGAACTGAGCAAGTGGAGAGACGTTCGTTCATCTAGCACCAAGGGAACGGGTTGCAGGAGACACTTTTTCTCTGCTTTCTCAGTCTGTTTCCTAGTGCCGGTTTGAAGTTCCTGCAGTTTTCACTGTAAAACCGAGTTGGAGCTAGTACCTCCCCATATATATGTATGGAATGGAGTTTGCAACTGAAAAGAAACTTTGTGTTCCCAACAAGCTAGGTGAAGGACGGCTTTCACACACACTTATCTCTCAGAACTGAGCAAGTGGAGAGACGTTCGTTCATCTAGCACCAAGGGAACGGGTTGCAGGAGACACTTTTTCTCTGCTTTCTCAGTCTGTTTCCTAGTGCCGGTTTGAAGTTCCTGCAGTTTTCACTGTAAAACCGAGTTGGAGCTAGTACCTCCCCATATATATGTATGGAATGGAGTTTGCAACTGAAAAGAAACTTTGTGTTCCCAACAAGCTAGGTGAAGGACGGCTTTCACACACACTTATCTCTCAGAACTGAGCAAGTGGAGAGACGTTCGTTCATCTAGCACCAAGGGAACGGGTTGCAGGAGACACTTTTTCTCTGCTTTCTCAGTCTGTTTCCTAGTGCCGGTTTGAAGTTCCTGCAGTTTTCACTGTAAAACCGAGTTGGAGCTAGTACCTCCCCATATATATGTATGGAATGGAGTTTGCAACTGAAAAGAAACTTTGTGTTCCCAACAAGCTAGGTGAAGGACGGCTTTCACACACACTTATCTCTCAGAACTGAGCAAGTGGAGAGACGTTCGTTCATCTAGCACCAAGGGAACGGGTTGCAGGAGACACTTTTTCTCTGCTTTCTCAGTCTGTTTCCTAGTGCCGGTTTGAAGTTCCTGCAGTTTTCACTGTAAAACCGAGTTGGAGCTAGTACCTCCCCATATATATGTATGGAATGGAGTTTGCAACTGAAAAGAAACTTTGTGTTCCCAACAAGCTAGGTGAAGGACGGCTTTCACACACACTTATCTCTCAGAACTGAGCAAGTGGAGAGACGTTCGTTCATCTAGCACCAAGGGAACGGGTTGCAGGAGACACTTTTTCTCTGCTTTCTCAGTCTGTTTCCTAGTGCCGGTTTGAAGTTCCTGCAGTTTTCACTGTAAAACCGAGTTGGAGCTAGTACCTCCCCATATATATGTATGGAATGGAGTTTGCAACTGAAAAGAAACTTTGTGTTCCCAACAAGCTAGGTGAAGGACGGCTTTCACACACACTTATCTCTCAGAACTGAGCAAGTGGAGAGACGTTCGTTCATCTAGCACCAAGGGAACGGGTTGCAGGAGACACTTTTTCTCTGCTTTCTCAGTCTGTTTCCTAGTGCCGGTTTGAAGTTCCTGCAGTTTTCACTGTAAAACCGAGTTGGAGCTAGTACCTCCCCATATATATGTATGGAATGGAGTTTGCAACTGAAAAGAAACTTTGTGTTCCCAACAAGCTAGGTGAAGGACGGCTTTCACACACACTTATCTCTCAGAACTGAGCAAGTGGAGAGACGTTCGTTCATCTAGCACCAAGGGAACGGGTTGCAGGAGACACTTTTTCTCTGCTTTCTCAGTCTGTTTCCTAGTGCCGGTTTGAAGTTCCTGCAGTTTTCACTGTAAAACCGAGTTGGAGCTAGTACCTCCCCATATATATGTATGGAATGGAGTTTGCAACTGAAAAGAAACTTTGTGTTCCCAACAAGCTAGGTGAAGGACGGCTTTCACACACACTTATCTCTCAGAACTGAGCAAGTGGAGAGACGTTCGTTCATCTAGCACCAAGGGAACGGGTTGCAGGAGACACTTTTTCTCTGCTTTCTCAGTCTGTTTCCTAGTGCCGGTTTGAAGTTCCTGCAGTTTTCACTGTAAAACCGAGTTGGAGCTAGTACCTCCCCATATATATGTATGGAATGGAGTTTGCAACTGAAAAGAAACTTTGTGTTCCCAACAAGCTAGGTGAAGGACGGCTTTCACACACACTTATCTCTCAGAACTGAGCAAGTGGAGAGACGTTCGTTCATCTAGCACCAAGGGAACGGGTTGCAGGAGACACTTTTTCTCTGCTTTCTCAGTCTGTTTCCTAGTGCCGGTTTGAAGTTCCTGCAGTTTTCACTGTAAAACCGAGTTGGAGCTAGTACCTCCCCATATATATGTATGGAATGGAGTTTGCAACTGAAAAGAAACTTTGTGTTCCCAACAAGCTAGGTGAAGGACGGCTTTCACACACACTTATCTCTCAGAACTGAGCAAGTGGAGAGACGTTCGTTCATCTAGCACCAAGGGAACGGGTTGCAGGAGACACTTTTTCTCTGCTTTCTCAGTCTGTTTCCTAGTGCCGGTTTGAAGTTCCTGCAGTTTTCACTGTAAAACCGAGTTGGAGCTAGTACCTCCCCATATATATGTATGGAATGGAGTTTGCAACTGAAAAGAAACTTTGTGTTCCCAACAAGCTAGGTGAAGGACGGCTTTCACACACACTTATCTCTCAGAACTGAGCAAGTGGAGAGACGTTCGTTCATCTAGCACCAAGGGAACGGGTTGCAGGAGACACTTTTTCTCTGCTTTCTCAGTCTGTTTCCTAGTGCCGGTTTGAAGTTCCTGCAGTTTTCACTGTAAAACCGAGTTGGAGCTAGTACCTCCCCATATATATGTATGGAATGGAGTTTGCAACTGAAAAGAAACTTTGTGTTCCCAACAAGCTAGGTGAAGGACGGCTTTCACACACACTTATCTCTCAGAACTGAGCAAGTGGAGAGACGTTCGTTCATCTAGCACCAAGGGAACGGGTTGCAGGAGACACTTTTTCTCTGCTTTCTCAGTCTGTTTCCTAGTGCCGGTTTGAAGTTCCTGCAGTTTTCACTGTAAAACCGAGTTGGAGCTAGTACCTCCCCATATATATGTATGGAATGGAGTTTGCAACTGAAAAGAAACTTTGTGTTCCCAACAAGCTAGGTGAAGGACGGCTTTCACACACACTTATCTCTCAGAACTGAGCAAGTGGAGAGACGTTCGTTCATCTAGCACCAAGGGAACGGGTTGCAGGAGACACTTTTTCTCTGCTTTCTCAGTCTGTTTCCTAGTGCCGGTTTGAAGTTCCTGCAGTTTTCACTGTAAAACCGAGTTGGAGCTAGTACCTCCCCATATATATGTATGGAATGGAGTTTGCAACTGAAAAGAAACTTTGTGTTCCCAACAAGCTAGGTGAAGGACGGCTTTCACACACACTTATCTCTCAGAACTGAGCAAGTGGAGAGACGTTCGTTCATCTAGCACCAAGGGAACGGGTTGCAGGAGACACTTTTTCTCTGCTTTCTCAGTCTGTTTCCTAGTGCCGGTTTGAAGTTCCTGCAGTTTTCACTGTAAAACCGAGTTGGAGCTAGTACCTCCCCATATATATGTATGGAATGGAGTTTGCAACTGAAAAGAAACTTTGTGTTCCCAACAAGCTAGGTGAAGGACGGCTTTCACACACACTTATCTCTCAGAACTGAGCAAGTGGAGAGACGTTCGTTCATCTAGCACCAAGGGAACGGGTTGCAGGAGACACTTTTTCTCTGCTTTCTCAGTCTGTTTCCTAGTGCCGGTTTGAAGTTCCTGCAGTTTTCACTGTAAAACCGAGTTGGAGCTAGTACCTCCCCATATATATGTATGGAATGGAGTTTGCAACTGAAAAGAAACTTTGTGTTCCCAACAAGCTAGGTGAAGGACGGCTTTCACACACACTTATCTCTCAGAACTGAGCAAGTGGAGAGACGTTCGTTCATCTAGCACCAAGGGAACGGGTTGCAGGAGACACTTTTTCTCTGCTTTCTCAGTCTGTTTCCTAGTGCCGGTTTGAAGTTCCTGCAGTTTTCACTGTAAAACCGAGTTGGAGCTAGTACCTCCCCATATATATGTATGGAATGGAGTTTGCAACTGAAAAGAAACTTTGTGTTCCCAACAAGCTAGGTGAAGGACGGCTTTCACACACACTTATCTCTCAGAACTGAGCAAGTGGAGAGACGTTCGTTCATCTAGCACCAAGGGAACGGGTTGCAGGAGACACTTTTTCTCTGCTTTCTCAGTCTGTTTCCTAGTGCCGGTTTGAAGTTCCTGCAGTTTTCACTGTAAAACCGAGTTGGAGCTAGTACCTCCCCATATATATGTATGGAATGGAGTTTGCAACTGAAAAGAAACTTTGTGTTCCCAACAAGCTAGGTGAAGGACGGCTTTCACACACACTTATCTCTCAGAACTGAGCAAGTGGAGAGACGTTCGTTCATCTAGCACCAAGGGAACGGGTTGCAGGAGACACTTTTTCTCTGCTTTCTCAGTCTGTTTCCTAGTGCCGGTTTGAAGTTCCTGCAGTTTTCACTGTAAAACCGAGTTGGAGCTAGTACCTCCCCATATATATGTATGGAATGGAGTTTGCAACTGAAAAGAAACTTTGTGTTCCCAACAAGCTAGGTGAAGGACGGCTTTCACACACACTTATCTCTCAGAACTGAGCAAGTGGAGAGACGTTCGTTCATCTAGCACCAAGGGAACGGGTTGCAGGAGACACTTTTTCTCTGCTTTCTCAGTCTGTTTCCTAGTGCCGGTTTGAAGTTCCTGCAGTTTTCACTGTAAAACCGAGTTGGAGCTAGTACCTCCCCATATATATGTATGGAATGGAGTTTGCAACTGAAAAGAAACTTTGTGTTCCCAACAAGCTAGGTGAAGGACGGCTTTCACACACACTTATCTCTCAGAACTGAGCAAGTGGAGAGACGTTCGTTCATCTAGCACCAAGGGAACGGGTTGCAGGAGACACTTTTTCTCTGCTTTCTCAGTCTGTTTCCTAGTGCCGGTTTGAAGTTCCTGCAGTTTTCACTGTAAAACCGAGTTGGAGCTAGTACCTCCCCATATATATGTATGGAATGGAGTTTGCAACTGAAAAGAAACTTTGTGTTCCCAACAAGCTAGGTGAAGGACGGCTTTCACACACACTTATCTCTCAGAACTGAGCAAGTGGAGAGACGTTCGTTCATCTAGCACCAAGGGAACGGGTTGCAGGAGACACTTTTTCTCTGCTTTCTCAGTCTGTTTCCTAGTGCCGGTTTGAAGTTCCTGCAGTTTTCACTGTAAAACCGAGTTGGAGCTAGTACCTCCCCATATATATGTATGGAATGGAGTTTGCAACTGAAAAGAAACTTTGTGTTCCCAACAAGCTAGGTGAAGGACGGCTTTCACACACACTTATCTCTCAGAACTGAGCAAGTGGAGAGACGTTCGTTCATCTAGCACCAAGGGAACGGGTTGCAGGAGACACTTTTTCTCTGCTTTCTCAGTCTGTTTCCTAGTGCCGGTTTGAAGTTCCTGCAGTTTTCACTGTAAAACCGAGTTGGAGCTAGTACCTCCCCATATATATGTATGGAATGGAGTTTGCAACTGAAAAGAAACTTTGTGTTCCCAACAAGCTAGGTGAAGGACGGCTTTCACACACACTTATCTCTCAGAACTGAGCAAGTGGAGAGACGTTCGTTCATCTAGCACCAAGGGAACGGGTTGCAGGAGACACTTTTTCTCTGCTTTCTCAGTCTGTTTCCTAGTGCCGGTTTGAAGTTCCTGCAGTTTTCACTGTAAAACCGAGTTGGAGCTAGTACCTCCCCATATATATGTATGGAATGGAGTTTGCAACTGAAAAGAAACTTTGTGTTCCCAACAAGCTAGGTGAAGGACGGCTTTCACACACACTTATCTCTCAGAACTGAGCAAGTGGAGAGACGTTCGTTCATCTAGCACCAAGGGAACGGGTTGCAGGAGACACTTTTTCTCTGCTTTCTCAGTCTGTTTCCTAGTGCCGGTTTGAAGTTCCTGCAGTTTTCACTGTAAAACCGAGTTGGAGCTAGTACCTCCCCATATATATGTATGGAATGGAGTTTGCAACTGAAAAGAAACTTTGTGTTCCCAACAAGCTAGGTGAAGGACGGCTTTCACACACACTTATCTCTCAGAACTGAGCAAGTGGAGAGACGTTCGTTCATCTAGCACCAAGGGAACGGGTTGCAGGAGACACTTTTTCTCTGCTTTCTCAGTCTGTTTCCTAGTGCCGGTTTGAAGTTCCTGCAGTTTTCACTGTAAAACCGAGTTGGAGCTAGTACCTCCCCATATATATGTATGGAATGGAGTTTGCAACTGAAAAGAAACTTTGTGTTCCCAACAAGCTAGGTGAAGGACGGCTTTCACACACACTTATCTCTCAGAACTGAGCAAGTGGAGAGACGTTCGTTCATCTAGCACCAAGGGAACGGGTTGCAGGAGACACTTTTTCTCTGCTTTCTCAGTCTGTTTCCTAGTGCCGGTTTGAAGTTCCTGCAGTTTTCACTGTAAAACCGAGTTGGAGCTAGTACCTCCCCATATATATGTATGGAATGGAGTTTGCAACTGAAAAGAAACTTTGTGTTCCCAACAAGCTAGGTGAAGGACGGCTTTCACACACACTTATCTCTCAGAACTGAGCAAGTGGAGAGACGTTCGTTCATCTAGCACCAAGGGAACGGGTTGCAGGAGACACTTTTTCTCTGCTTTCTCAGTCTGTTTCCTAGTGCCGGTTTGAAGTTCCTGCAGTTTTCACTGTAAAACCGAGTTGGAGCTAGTACCTCCCCATATATATGTATGGAATGGAGTTTGCAACTGAAAAGAAACTTTGTGTTCCCAACAAGCTAGGTGAAGGACGGCTTTCACACACACTTATCTCTCAGAACTGAGCAAGTGGAGAGACGTTCGTTCATCTAGCACCAAGGGAACGGGTTGCAGGAGACACTTTTTCTCTGCTTTCTCAGTCTGTTTCCTAGTGCCGGTTTGAAGTTCCTGCAGTTTTCACTGTAAAACCGAGTTGGAGCTAGTACCTCCCCATATATATGTATGGAATGGAGTTTGCAACTGAAAAGAAACTTTGTGTTCCCAACAAGCTAGGTGAAGGACGGCTTTCACACACACTTATCTCTCAGAACTGAGCAAGTGGAGAGACGTTCGTTCATCTAGCACCAAGGGAACGGGTTGCAGGAGACACTTTTTCTCTGCTTTCTCAGTCTGTTTCCTAGTGCCGGTTTGAAGTTCCTGCAGTTTTCACTGTAAAACCGAGTTGGAGCTAGTACCTCCCCATATATATGTATGGAATGGAGTTTGCAACTGAAAAGAAACTTTGTGTTCCCAACAAGCTAGGTGAAGGACGGCTTTCACACACACTTATCTCTCAGAACTGAGCAAGTGGAGAGACGTTCGTTCATCTAGCACCAAGGGAACGGGTTGCAGGAGACACTTTTTCTCTGCTTTCTCAGTCTGTTTCCTAGTGCCGGTTTGAAGTTCCTGCAGTTTTCACTGTAAAACCGAGTTGGAGCTAGTACCTCCCCATATATATGTATGGAATGGAGTTTGCAACTGAAAAGAAACTTTGTGTTCCCAACAAGCTAGGTGAAGGACGGCTTTCACACACACTTATCTCTCAGAACTGAGCAAGTGGAGAGACGTTCGTTCATCTAGCACCAAGGGAACGGGTTGCAGGAGACACTTTTTCTCTGCTTTCTCAGTCTGTTTCCTAGTGCCGGTTTGAAGTTCCTGCAGTTTTCACTGTAAAACCGAGTTGGAGCTTAGTACCTCCCCATATATATGTATGGAATGGAGTTTGCAACTGAAAAGAAACTTTGTGTTCCCAACAAGCTAGGTGAAGGACGGCTTTCACACACACTTATCTCTCAGAACTGAGCAAGTGGAGAGACGTTCGTTCATCTAGCACCAAGGGAACGGGTTGCAGGAGACACTTTTTCTCTGCTTTCTCAGTCTGTTTCCTAGTGCCGGTTTGAAGTTCCTGCAGTTTTCACTGTAAAACCGAGTTGGAGCTAGTACCTCCCCATATATATGTATGGAATGGAGTTTGCAACTGAAAAGAAACTTTGTGTTCCCAACAAGCTAGGTGAAGGACGGCTTTCACACACACTTATCTCTCAGAACTGAGCAAGTGGAGAGACGTTCGTTCATCTAGCACCAAGGGAACGGGTTGCAGGAGACACTTTTTCTCTGCTTTCTCAGTCTGTTTCCTAGTGCCGGTTTGAAGTTCCTGCAGTTTTCACTGTAAAACCGAGTTGGAGCTAGTACCTCCCCATATATATGTATGGAATGGAGTTTGCAACTGAAAAGAAACTTTGTGTTCCCAACAAGCTAGGTGAAGGACGGCTTTCACACACACTTATCTCTCAGAACTGAGCAAGTGGAGAGACGTTCGTTCATCTAGCACCAAGGGAACGGGTTGCAGGAGACACTTTTTCTCTGCTTTCTCAGTCTGTTTCCTAGTGCCGGTTTGAAGTTCCTGCAGTTTTCACTGTAAAACCGAGTTGGAGCTAGTACCTCCCCATATATATGTATGGAATGGAGTTTGCAACTGAAAAGAAACTTTGTGTTCCCAACAAGCTAGGTGAAGGACGGCTTTCACACACACTTATCTCTCAGAACTGAGCAAGTGGAGAGACGTTCGTTCATCTAGCACCAAGGGAACGGGTTGCAGGAGACACTTTTTCTCTGCTTTCTCAGTCTGTTTCCTAGTGCCGGTTTGAAGTTCCTGCAGTTTTCACTGTAAAACCGAGTTGGAGCTAGTACCTCCCCATATATATGTATGGAATGGAGTTTGCAACTGAAAAGAAACTTTGTGTTCCCAACAAGCTAGGTGAAGGACGGCTTTCACACACACTTATCTCTCAGAACTGAGCAAGTGGAGAGACGTTCGTTCATCTAGCACCAAGGGAACGGGTTGCAGGAGACACTTTTTCTCTGCTTTCTCAGTCTGTTTCCTAGTGCCGGTTTGAAGTTCCTGCAGTTTTCACTGTAAAACCGAGTTGGAGCTAGTACCTCCCCATATATATGTATGGAATGGAGTTTGCAACTGAAAAGAAACTTTGTGTTCCCAACAAGCTAGGTGAAGGACGGCTTTCACACACACTTATCTCTCAGAACTGAGCAAGTGGAGAGACGTTCGTTCATCTAGCACCAAGGGAACGGGTTGCAGGAGACACTTTTTCTCTGCTTTCTCAGTCTGTTTCCTAGTGCCGGTTTGAAGTTCCTGCAGTTTTCACTGTAAAACCGAGTTGGAGCTAGTACCTCCCCATATATATGTATGGAATGGAGTTTGCAACTGAAAAGAAACTTTGTGTTCCCAACAAGCTAGGTGAAGGACGGCTTTCACACACACTTATCTCTCAGAACTGAGCAAGTGGAGAGACGTTCGTTCATCTAGCACCAAGGGAACGGGTTGCAGGAGACACTTTTTCTCTGCTTTCTCAGTCTGTTTCCTAGTGCCGGTTTGAAGTTCCTGCAGTTTTCACTGTAAAACCGAGTTGGAGCTAGTACCTCCCCATATATATGTATGGAATGGAGTTTGCAACTGAAAAGAAACTTTGTGTTCCCAACAAGCTAGGTGAAGGACGGCTTTCACACACACTTATCTCTCAGAACTGAGCAAGTGGAGAGACGTTCGTTCATCTAGCACCAAGGGAACGGGTTGCAGGAGACACTTTTTCTCTGCTTTCTCAGTCTGTTTCCTAGTGCCGGTTTGAAGTTCCTGCAGTTTTCACTGTAAAACCGAGTTGGAGCTAGTACCTCCCCATATATATGTATGGAATGGAGTTTGCAACTGAAAAGAAACTTTGTGTTCCCAACAAGCTAGGTGAAGGACGGCTTTCACACACACTTATCTCTCAGAACTGAGCAAGTGGAGAGACGTTCGTTCATCTAGCACCAAGGGAACGGGTTGCAGGAGACACTTTTTCTCTGCTTTCTCAGTCTGTTTCCTAGTGCCGGTTTGAAGTTCCTGCAGTTTTCACTGTAAAACCGAGTTGGAGCTAGTACCTCCCCATATATATGTATGGAATGGAGTTTGCAACTGAAAAGAAACTTTGTGTTCCCAACAAGCTAGGTGAAGGACGGCTTTCACACACACTTATCTCTCAGAACTGAGCAAGTGGAGAGACGTTCGTTCATCTAGCACCAAGGGAACGGGTTGCAGGAGACACTTTTTCTCTGCTTTCTCAGTCTGTTTCCTAGTGCCGGTTTGAAGTTCCTGCAGTTTTCACTGTAAAACCGAGTTGGAGCTAGTACCTCCCCATATATATGTATGGAATGGAGTTTGCAACTGAAAAGAAACTTTGTGTTCCCAACAAGCTAGGTGAAGGACGGCTTTCACACACACTTATCTCTCAGAACTGAGCAAGTGGAGAGACGTTCGTTCATCTAGCACCAAGGGAACGGGTTGCAGGAGACACTTTTTCTCTGCTTTCTCAGTCTGTTTCCTAGTGCCGGTTTGAAGTTCCTGCAGTTTTCACTGTAAAACCGAGTTGGAGCTAGTACCTCCCCATATATATGTATGGAATGGAGTTTGCAACTGAAAAGAAACTTTGTGTTCCCAACAAGCTAGGTGAAGGACGGCTTTCACACACACTTATCTCTCAGAACTGAGCAAGTGGAGAGACGTTCGTTCATCTAGCACCAAGGGAACGGGTTGCAGGAGACACTTTTTCTCTGCTTTCTCAGTCTGTTTCCTAGTGCCGGTTTGAAGTTCCTGCAGTTTTCACTGTAAAACCGAGTTGGAGCTAGTACCTCCCCATATATATGTATGGAATGGAGTTTGCAACTGAAAAGAAACTTTGTGTTCCCAACAAGCTAGGTGAAGGACGGCTTTCACACACACTTATCTCTCAGAACTGAGCAAGTGGAGAGACGTTCGTTCATCTAGCACCAAGGGAACGGGTTGCAGGAGACACTTTTTCTCTGCTTTCTCAGTCTGTTTCCTAGTGCCGGTTTGAAGTTCCTGCAGTTTTCACTGTAAAACCGAGTTGGAGCTAGTACCTCCCCATATATATGTATGGAATGGAGTTTGCAACTGAAAAGAAACTTTGTGTTCCCAACAAGCTAGGTGAAGGACGGCTTTCACACACACTTATCTCTCAGAACTGAGCAAGTGGAGAGACGTTCGTTCATCTAGCACCAAGGGAACGGGTTGCAGGAGACACTTTTTCTCTGCTTTCTCAGTCTGTTTCCTAGTGCCGGTTTGAAGTTCCTGCAGTTTTCACTGTAAAACCGAGTTGGAGCTAGTACCTCCCCATATATATGTATGGAATGGAGTTTGCAACTGAAAAGAAACTTTGTGTTCCCAACAAGCTAGGTGAAGGACGGCTTTCACACACACTTATCTCTCAGAACTGAGCAAGTGGAGAGACGTTCGTTCATCTAGCACCAAGGGAACGGGTTGCAGGAGACACTTTTTCTCTGCTTTCTCAGTCTGTTTCCTAGTGCCGGTTTGAAGTTCCTGCAGTTTTCACTGTAAAACCGAGTTGGAGCTAGTACCTCCCCATATATATGTATGGAATGGAGTTTGCAACTGAAAAGAAACTTTGTGTTCCCAACAAGCTAGGTGAAGGACGGCTTTCACACACACTTATCTCTCAGAACTGAGCAAGTGGAGAGACGTTCGTTCATCTAGCACCAAGGGAACGGGTTGCAGGAGACACTTTTCTCTGCTTTCTCAGTCTGTTTCCTAGTGCCGGTTTGAAGTTCCTGCAGTTTTCACTGTAAAACCGAGTTGGAGCTAGTACCTCCCCATATATATGTATGGAATGGAGTTTGCAACTGAAAAGAAACTTTGTGTTCCCAACAAGCTAGGTGAAGGACGGCTTTCACACACACTTATCTCTCAGAACTGAGCAAGTGGAGAGACGTTCGTTCATCTAGCACCAAGGGAACGGGTTGCAGGAGACACTTTTTCTCTGCTTTCTCAGTCTGTTTCCTAGTGCCGGTTTGAAGTTCCTGCAGTTTTCACTGTAAAACCGAGTTGGAGCTAGTACCTCCCCATATATATGTATGGAATGGAGTTTGCAACTGAAAAGAAACTTTGTGTTCCCAACAAGCTAGGTGAAGGACGGCTTTCACACACACTTATCTCTCAGAACTGAGCAAGTGGAGAGACGTTCGTTCATCTAGCACCAAGGGAACGGGTTGCAGGAGACACTTTTTCTCTGCTTTCTCAGTCTGTTTCCTAGTGCCGGTTTGAAGTTCCTGCAGTTTTCACTGTAAAACCGAGTTGGAGCTAGTACCTCCCCATATATATGTATGGAATGGAGTTTGCAACTGAAAAGAAACTTTGTGTTCCCAACAAGCTAGGTGAAGGACGGCTTTCACACACACTTATCTCTCAGAACTGAGCAAGTGGAGAGACGTTCGTTCATCTAGCACCAAGGGAACGGGTTGCAGGAGACACTTTTTCTCTGCTTTCTCAGTCTGTTTCCTAGTGCCGGTTTGAAGTTCCTGCAGTTTTCACTGTAAAACCGAGTTGGAGCTAGTACCTCCCCATATATATGTATGGAATGGAGTTTGCAACTGAAAAGAAACTTTGTGTTCCCAACAAGCTAGGTGAAGGACGGCTTTCACACACACTTATCTCTCAGAACTGAGCAAGTGGAGAGACGTTCGTTCATCTAGCACCAAGGGAACGGGTTGCAGGAGACACTTTTTCTCTGCTTTCTCAGTCTGTTTCCTAGTGCCGGTTTGAAGTTCCTGCAGTTTTCACTGTAAAACCGAGTTGGAGCTAGTACCTCCCCATATATATGTATGGAATGGAGTTTGCAACTGAAAAGAAACTTTGTGTTCCCAACAAGCTAGGTGAAGGACGGCTTTCACACACACTTATCTCTCAGAACTGAGCAAGTGGAGAGACGTTCGTTCATCTAGCACCAAGGGAACGGGTTGCAGGAGACACTTTTTCTCTGCTTTCTCAGTCTGTTTCCTAGTGCCGGTTTGAAGTTCCTGCAGTTTTCACTGTAAAACCGAGTTGGAGCTAGTACCTCCCCATATATATGTATGGAATGGAGTTTGCAACTGAAAAGAAACTTTGTGTTCCCAACAAGCTAGGTGAAGGACGGCTTTCACACACACTTATCTCTCAGAACTGAGCAAGTGGAGAGACGTTCGTTCATCTAGCACCAAGGGAACGGGTTGCAGGAGACACTTTTTCTCTGCTTTCTCAGTCTGTTTCCTAGTGCCGGTTTGAAGTTCCTGCAGTTTTCACTGTAAAACCGAGTTGGAGCTAGTACCTCCCCATATATATGTATGGAATGGAGTTTGCAACTGAAAAGAAACTTTGTGTTCCCAACAAGCTAGGTGAAGGACGGCTTTCACACACACTTATCTCTCAGAACTGAGCAAGTGGAGAGACGTTCGTTCATCTAGCACCAAGGGAACGGGTTGCAGGAGACACTTTTTCTCTGCTTTCTCAGTCTGTTTCCTAGTGCCGGTTTGAAGTTCCTGCAGTTTTCACTGTAAAACCGAGTTGGAGCTAGTACCTCCCCATATATATGTATGGAATGGAGTTTGCAACTGAAAAGAAACTTTGTGTTCCCAACAAGCTAGGTGAAGGACGGCTTTCACACACACTTATCTCTCAGAACTGAGCAAGTGGAGAGACGTTCGTTCATCTAGCACCAAGGGAACGGGTTGCAGGAGACACTTTTTCTCTGCTTTCTCAGTCTGTTTCCTAGTGCCGGTTTGAAGTTCCTGCAGTTTTCACTGTAAAACCGAGTTGGAGCTAGTACCTCCCCATATATATGTATGGAATGGAGTTTGCAACTGAAAAGAAACTTTGTGTTCCCAACAAGCTAGGTGAAGGACGGCTTTCACACACACTTATCTCTCAGAACTGAGCAAGTGGAGAGACGTTCGTTCATCTAGCACCAAGGGAACGGGTTGCAGGAGACACTTTTTCTCTGCTTTCTCAGTCTGTTTCCTAGTGCCGGTTTGAAGTTCCTGCAGTTTTCACTGTAAAACCGAGTTGGAGCTAGTACCTCCCCATATATATGTATGGAATGGAGTTTGCAACTGAAAAGAAACTTTGTGTTCCCAACAAGCTAGGTGAAGGACGGCTTTCACACACACTTATCTCTCAGAACTGAGCAAGTGGAGAGACGTTCGTTCATCTAGCACCAAGGGAACGGGTTGCAGGAGACACTTTTTCTCTGCTTTCTCAGTCTGTTTCCTAGTGCCGGTTTGAAGTTCCTGCAGTTTTCACTGTAAAACCGAGTTGGAGCTAGTACCTCCCCATATATATGTATGGAATGGAGTTTGCAACTGAAAAGAAACTTTGTGTTCCCAACAAGCTAGGTGAAGGACGGCTTTCACACACACTTATCTCTCAGAACTGAGCAAGTGGAGAGACGTTCGTTCATCTAGCACCAAGGGAACGGGTTGCAGGAGACACTTTTTCTCTGCTTTCTCAGTCTGTTTCCTAGTGCCGGTTTGAAGTTCCTGCAGTTTTCACTGTAAAACCGAGTTGGAGCTAGTACCTCCCCATATATATGTATGGAATGGAGTTTGCAACTGAAAAGAAACTTTGTGTTCCCAACAAGCTAGGTGAAGGACGGCTTTCACACACACTTATCTCTCAGAACTGAGCAAGTGGAGAGACGTTCGTTCATCTAGCACCAAGGGAACGGGTTGCAGGAGACACTTTTTCTCTGCTTTCTCAGTCTGTTTCCTAGTGCCGGTTTGAAGTTCCTGCAGTTTTCACTGTAAAACCGAGTTGGAGCTAGTACCTCCCCATATATATGTATGGAATGGAGTTTGCAACTGAAAAGAAACTTTGTGTTCCCAACAAGCTAGGTGAAGGACGGCTTTCACACACACTTATCTCTCAGAACTGAGCAAGTGGAGAGACGTTCGTTCATCTAGCACCAAGGGAACGGGTTGCAGGAGACACTTTTTCTCTGCTTTCTCAGTCTGTTTCCTAGTGCCGGTTTGAAGTTCCTGCAGTTTTCACTGTAAAACCGAGTTGGAGCTAGTACCTCCCCATATATATGTATGGAATGGAGTTTGCAACTGAAAAGAAACTTTGTGTTCCCAACAAGCTAGGTGAAGGACGGCTTTCACACACACTTATCTCTCAGAACTGAGCAAGTGGAGAGACGTTCGTTCATCTAGCACCAAGGGAACGGGTTGCAGGAGACACTTTTTCTCTGCTTTCTCAGTCTGTTTCCTAGTGCCGGTTTGAAGTTCCTGCAGTTTTCACTGTAAAACCGAGTTGGAGCTAGTACCTCCCCATATATATGTATGGAATGGAGTTTGCAACTGAAAAGAAACTTTGTGTTCCCAACAAGCTAGGTGAAGGACGGCTTTCACACACACTTATCTCTCAGAACTGAGCAAGTGGAGAGACGTTCGTTCATCTAGCACCAAGGGAACGGGTTGCAGGAGACACTTTTTCTCTGCTTTCTCAGTCTGTTTCCTAGTGCCGGTTTGAAGTTCCTGCAGTTTTCACTGTAAAACCGAGTTGGAGCTAGTACCTCCCCATATATATGTATGGAATGGAGTTTGCAACTGAAAAGAAACTTTGTGTTCCCAACAAGCTAGGTGAAGGACGGCTTTCACACACACTTATCTCTCAGAACTGAGCAAGTGGAGAGACGTTCGTTCATCTAGCACCAAGGGAACGGGTTGCAGGAGACACTTTTTCTCTGCTTTCTCAGTCTGTTTCCTAGTGCCGGTTTGAAGTTCCTGCAGTTTTCACTGTAAAACCGAGTTGGAGCTAGTACCTCCCCATATATATGTATGGAATGGAGTTTGCAACTGAAAAGAAACTTTGTGTTCCCAACAAGCTAGGTGAAGGACGGCTTTCACACACACTTATCTCTCAGAACTGAGCAAGTGGAGAGACGTTCGTTCATCTAGCACCAAGGGAACGGGTTGCAGGAGACACTTTTTCTCTGCTTTCTCAGTCTGTTTCCTAGTGCCGGTTTGAAGTTCCTGCAGTTTTCACTGTAAAACCGAGTTGGAGCTAGTACCTCCCCATATATATGTATGGAATGGAGTTTGCAACTGAAAAGAAACTTTGTGTTCCCAACAAGCTAGGTGAAGGACGGCTTTCACACACACTTATCTCTCAGAACTGAGCAAGTGGAGAGACGTTCGTTCATCTAGCACCAAGGGAACGGGTTGCAGGAGACACTTTTTCTCTGCTTTCTCAGTCTGTTTCCTAGTGCCGGTTTGAAGTTCCTGCAGTTTTCACTGTAAAACCGAGTTGGAGCTAGTACCTCCCCATATATATGTATGGAATGGAGTTTGCAACTGAAAAGAAACTTTGTGTTCCCAACAAGCTAGGTGAAGGACGGCTTTCACACACACTTATCTCTCAGAACTGAGCAAGTGGAGAGACGTTCGTTCATCTAGCACCAAGGGAACGGGTTGCAGGAGACACTTTTTCTCTGCTTTCTCAGTCTGTTTCCTAGTGCCGGTTTGAAGTTCCTGCAGTTTTCACTGTAAAACCGAGTTGGAGCTAGTACCTCCCCATATATATGTATGGAATGGAGTTTGCAACTGAAAAGAAACTTTGTGTTCCCAACAAGCTAGGTGAAGGACGGCTTTCACACACACTTATCTCTCAGAACTGAGCAAGTGGAGAGACGTTCGTTCATCTAGCACCAAGGGAACGGGTTGCAGGAGACACTTTTTCTCTGCTTTCTCAGTCTGTTTCCTAGTGCCGGTTTGAAGTTCCTGCAGTTTTCACTGTAAAACCGAGTTGGAGCTAGTACCTCCCCATATATATGTATGGAATGGAGTTTGCAACTGAAAAGAAACTTTGTGTTCCCAACAAGCTAGGTGAAGGACGGCTTTCACACACACTTATCTCTCAGAACTGAGCAAGTGGAGAGACGTTCGTTCATCTAGCACCAAGGGAACGGGTTGCAGGAGACACTTTTTCTCTGCTTTCTCAGTCTGTTTCCTAGTGCCGGTTTGAAGTTCCTGCAGTTTTCACTGTAAAACCGAGTTGGAGCTAGTACCTCCCCATATATATGTATGGAATGGAGTTTGCAACTGAAAAGAAACTTTGTGTTCCCAACAAGCTAGGTGAAGGACGGCTTTCACACACACTTATCTCTCAGAACTGAGCAAGTGGAGAGACGTTCGTTCATCTAGCACCAAGGGAACGGGTTGCAGGAGACACTTTTTCTCTGCTTTCTCAGTCTGTTTCCTAGTGCCGGTTTGAAGTTCCTGCAGTTTTCACTGTAAAACCGAGTTGGAGCTAGTACCTCCCCATATATATGTATGGAATGGAGTTTGCAACTGAAAAGAAACTTTGTGTTCCCAACAAGCTAGGTGAAGGACGGCTTTCACACACACTTATCTCTCAGAACTGAGCAAGTGGAGAGACGTTCGTTCATCTAGCACCAAGGGAACGGGTTGCAGGAGACACTTTTTCTCTGCTTTCTCAGTCTGTTTCCTAGTGCCGGTTTGAAGTTCCTGCAGTTTTCACTGTAAAACCGAGTTGGAGCTAGTACCTCCCCATATATATGTATGGAATGGAGTTTGCAACTGAAAAGAAACTTTGTGTTCCCAACAAGCTAGGTGAAGGACGGCTTTCACACACACTTATCTCTCAGAACTGAGCAAGTGGAGAGACGTTCGTTCATCTAGCACCAAGGGAACGGGTTGCAGGAGACACTTTTTCTCTGCTTTCTCAGTCTGTTTCCTAGTGCCGGTTTGAAGTTCCTGCAGTTTTCACTGTAAAACCGAGTTGGAGCTAGTACCTCCCCATATATATGTATGGAATGGAGTTTGCAACTGAAAAGAAACTTTGTGTTCCCAACAAGCTAGGTGAAGGACGGCTTTCACACACACTTATCTCTCAGAACTGAGCAAGTGGAGAGACGTTCGTTCATCTAGCACCAAGGGAACGGGTTGCAGGAGACACTTTTTCTCTGCTTTCTCAGTCTGTTTCCTAGTGCCGGTTTGAAGTTCCTGCAGTTTTCACTGTAAAACCGAGTTGGAGCTAGTACCTCCCCATATATATGTATGGAATGGAGTTTGCAACTGAAAAGAAACTTTGTGTTCCCAACAAGCTAGGTGAAGGACGGCTTTCACACACACTTATCTCTCAGAACTGAGCAAGTGGAGAGACGTTCGTTCATCTAGCACCAAGGGAACGGGTTGCAGGAGACACTTTTTCTCTGCTTTCTCAGTCTGTTTCCTAGTGCCGGTTTGAAGTTCCTGCAGTTTTCACTGTAAAACCGAGTTGGAGCTAGTACCTCCCCATATATATGTATGGAATGGAGTTTGCAACTGAAAAGAAACTTTGTGTTCCCAACAAGCTAGGTGAAGGACGGCTTTCACACACACTTATCTCTCAGAACTGAGCAAGTGGAGAGACGTTCGTTCATCTAGCACCAAGGGAACGGGTTGCAGGAGACACTTTTTCTCTGCTTTCTCAGTCTGTTTCCTAGTGCCGGTTTGAAGTTCCTGCAGTTTTCACTGTAAAACCGAGTTGGAGCTAGTACCTCCCCATATATATGTATGGAATGGAGTTTGCAACTGAAAAGAAACTTTGTGTTCCCAACAAGCTAGGTGAAGGACGGCTTTCACACACACTTATCTCTCAGAACTGAGCAAGTGGAGAGACGTTCGTTCATCTAGCACCAAGGGAACGGGTTGCAGGAGACACTTTTTCTCTGCTTTCTCAGTCTGTTTCCTAGTGCCGGTTTGAAGTTCCTGCAGTTTTCACTGTAAAACCGAGTTGGAGCTAGTACCTCCCCATATATATGTATGGAATGGAGTTTGCAACTGAAAAGAAACTTTGTGTTCCCAACAAGCTAGGTGAAGGACGGCTTTCACACACACTTATCTCTCAGAACTGAGCAAGTGGAGAGACGTTCGTTCATCTAGCACCAAGGGAACGGGTTGCAGGAGACACTTTTTCTCTGCTTTCTCAGTCTGTTTCCTAGTGCCGGTTTGAAGTTCCTGCAGTTTTCACTGTAAAACCGAGTTGGAGCTAGTACCTCCCCATATATATGTATGGAATGGAGTTTGCAACTGAAAAGAAACTTTGTGTTCCCAACAAGCTAGGTGAAGGACGGCTTTCACACACACTTATCTCTCAGAACTGAGCAAGTGGAGAGACGTTCGTTCATCTAGCACCAAGGGAACGGGTTGCAGGAGACACTTTTTCTCTGCTTTCTCAGTCTGTTTCCTAGTGCCGGTTTGAAGTTCCTGCAGTTTTCACTGTAAAACCGAGTTGGAGCTAGTACCTCCCCATATATATGTATGGAATGGAGTTTGCAACTGAAAAGAAACTTTGTGTTCCCAACAAGCTAGGTGAAGGACGGCTTTCACACACACTTATCTCTCAGAACTGAGCAAGTGGAGAGACGTTCGTTCATCTAGCACCAAGGGAACGGGTTGCAGGAGACACTTTTTCTCTGCTTTCTCAGTCTGTTTCCTAGTGCCGGTTTGAAGTTCCTGCAGTTTTCACTGTAAAACCGAGTTGGAGCTAGTACCTCCCCATATATATGTATGGAATGGAGTTTGCAACTGAAAAGAAACTTTGTGTTCCCAACAAGCTAGGTGAAGGACGGCTTTCACACACACTTATCTCTCAGAACTGAGCAAGTGGAGAGACGTTCGTTCATCTAGCACCAAGGGAACGGGTTGCAGGAGACACTTTTTCTCTGCTTTCTCAGTCTGTTTCCTAGTGCCGGTTTGAAGTTCCTGCAGTTTTCACTGTAAAACCGAGTTGGAGCTAGTACCTCCCCATATATATGTATGGAATGGAGTTTGCAACTGAAAAGAAACTTTGTGTTCCCAACAAGCTAGGTGAAGGACGGCTTTCACACACACTTATCTCTCAGAACTGAGCAAGTGGAGAGACGTTCGTTCATCTAGCACCAAGGGAACGGGTTGCAGGAGACACTTTTTCTCTGCTTTCTCAGTCTGTTTCCTAGTGCCGGTTTGAAGTTCCTGCAGTTTTCACTGTAAAACCGAGTTGGAGCTAGTACCTCCCCATATATATGTATGGAATGGAGTTTGCAACTGAAAAGAAACTTTGTGTTCCCAACAAGCTAGGTGAAGGACGGCTTTCACACACACTTATCTCTCAGAACTGAGCAAGTGGAGAGACGTTCGTTCATCTAGCACCAAGGGAACGGGTTGCAGGAGACACTTTTTCTCTGCTTTCTCAGTCTGTTTCCTAGTGCCGGTTTGAAGTTCCTGCAGTTTTCACTGTAAAACCGAGTTGGAGCTAGTACCTCCCCATATATATGTATGGAATGGAGTTTGCAACTGAAAAGAAACTTTGTGTTCCCAACAAGCTAGGTGAAGGACGGCTTTCACACACACTTATCTCTCAGAACTGAGCAAGTGGAGAGACGTTCGTTCATCTAGCACCAAGGGAACGGGTTGCAGGAGACACTTTTTCTCTGCTTTCTCAGTCTGTTTCCTAGTGCCGGTTTGAAGTTCCTGCAGTTTTCACTGTAAAACCGAGTTGGAGCTAGTACCTCCCCATATATATGTATGGAATGGAGTTTGCAACTGAAAAGAAACTTTGTGTTCCCAACAAGCTAGGTGAAGGACGGCTTTCACACACACTTATCTCTCAGAACTGAGCAAGTGGAGAGACGTTCGTTCATCTAGCACCAAGGGAACGGGTTGCAGGAGACACTTTTTCTCTGCTTTCTCAGTCTGTTTCCTAGTGCCGGTTTGAAGTTCCTGCAGTTTTCACTGTAAAACCGAGTTGGAGCTAGTACCTCCCCATATATATGTATGGAATGGA
Organism: Camelus ferus; assembly: GCF_009834535.1. Classification (NCBI taxonomy): domain Eukaryota; kingdom Metazoa; phylum Chordata; class Mammalia; order Artiodactyla; family Camelidae; genus Camelus; species Camelus ferus. The sequence continues at coordinate 26,665 of NW_022587818.1, forward strand.
GTTTGCAACTGAAAAGAAACTTTGTGTTCCCAACAAGCTAGGTGAAGGACGGCTTTCACACACACTTATCTCTCAGAACTGAGCAAGTGGAGAGACGTTCGTTCATCTAGCACCAAGGGAACGGGTTGCAGGAGACACTTTTTCTCTGCTTTCTCAGTCTGTTTCCTAGTGCCGGTTTGAAGTTCCTGCAGTTTTCACTGTAAAACCGAGTTGGAGCTAGTACCTCCCCATATATATGTATGGAATGGAGTTTGCAACTGAAAAGAAACTTTGTGTTCCCAACAAGCTAGGTGAAGGACGGCTTTCACACACACTTATCTCTCAGAACTGAGCAAGTGGAGAGACGTTCGTTCATCTAGCACCAAGGGAACGGGTTGCAGGAGACACTTTTTCTCTGCTTTCTCAGTCTGTTTCCTAGTGCCGGTTTGAAGTTCCTGCAGTTTTCACTGTAAAACCGAGTTGGAGCTAGTACCTCCCCATATATATGTATGGAATGGAGTTTGCAACTGAAAAGAAACTTTGTGTTCCCAACAAGCTAGGTGAAGGACGGCTTTCACACACACTTATCTCTCAGAACTGAGCAAGTGGAGAGACGTTCGTTCATCTAGCACCAAGGGAACGGGTTGCAGGAGACACTTTTTCTCTGCTTTCTCAGTCTGTTTCCTAGTGCCGGTTTGAAGTTCCTGCAGTTTTCACTGTAAAACCGAGTTGGAGCTAGTACCTCCCCATATATATGTATGGAATGGAGTTTGCAACTGAAAAGAAACTTTGTGTTCCCAACAAGCTAGGTGAAGGACGGCTTTCACACACACTTATCTCTCAGAACTGAGCAAGTGGAGAGACGTTCGTTCATCTAGCACCAAGGGAACGGGTTGCAGGAGACACTTTTTCTCTGCTTTCTCAGTCTGTTTCCTAGTGCCGGTTTGAAGTTCCTGCAGTTTTCACTGTAAAACCGAGTTGGAGCTAGTACCTCCCCATATATATGTATGGAATGGAGTTTGCAACTGAAAAGAAACTTTGTGTTCCCAACAAGCTAGGTGAAGGACGGCTTTCACACACACTTATCTCTCAGAACTGAGCAAGTGGAGAGACGTTCGTTCATCTAGCACCAAGGGAACGGGTTGCAGGAGACACTTTTTCTCTGCTTTCTCAGTCTGTTTCCTAGTGCCGGTTTGAAGTTCCTGCAGTTTTCACTGTAAAACCGAGTTGGAGCTAGTACCTCCCCATATATATGTATGGAATGGAGTTTGCAACTGAAAAGAAACTTTGTGTTCCCAACAAGCTAGGTGAAGGACGGCTTTCACACACACTTATCTCTCAGAACTGAGCAAGTGGAGAGACGTTCGTTCATCTAGCACCAAGGGAACGGGTTGCAGGAGACACTTTTTCTCTGCTTTCTCAGTCTGTTTCCTAGTGCCGGTTTGAAGTTCCTGCAGTTTTCACTGTAAAACCGAGTTGGAGCTAGTACCTCCCCATATATATGTATGGAATGGAGTTTGCAACTGAAAAGAAACTTTGTGTTCCCAACAAGCTAGGTGAAGGACGGCTTTCACACACACTTATCTCTCAGAACTGAGCAAGTGGAGAGACGTTCGTTCATCTAGCACCAAGGGAACGGGTTGCAGGAGACACTTTTTCTCTGCTTTCTCAGTCTGTTTCCTAGTGCCGGTTTGAAGTTCCTGCAGTTTTCACTGTAAAACCGAGTTGGAGCTAGTACCTCCCCATATATATGTATGGAATGGAGTTTGCAACTGAAAAGAAACTTTGTGTTCCCAACAAGCTAGGTGAAGGACGGCTTTCACACACACTTATCTCTCAGAACTGAGCAAGTGGAGAGACGTTCGTTCATCTAGCACCAAGGGAACGGGTTGCAGGAGACACTTTTTCTCTGCTTTCTCAGTCTGTTTCCTAGTGCCGGTTTGAAGTTCCTGCAGTTTTCACTGTAAAACCGAGTTGGAGCTAGTACCTCCCCATATATATGTATGGAATGGAGTTTGCAACTGAAAAGAAACTTTGTGTTCCCAACAAGCTAGGTGAAGGACGGCTTTCACACACACTTATCTCTCAGAACTGAGCAAGTGGAGAGACGTTCGTTCATCTAGCACCAAGGGAACGGGTTGCAGGAGACACTTTTTCTCTGCTTTCTCAGTCTGTTTCCTAGTGCCGGTTTGAAGTTCCTGCAGTTTTCACTGTAAAACCGAGTTGGAGCTAGTACCTCCCCATATATATGTATGGAATGGAGTTTGCAACTGAAAAGAAACTTTGTGTTCCCAACAAGCTAGGTGAAGGACGGCTTTCACACACACTTATCTCTCAGAACTGAGCAAGTGGAGAGACGTTCGTTCATCTAGCACCAAGGGAACGGGTTGCAGGAGACACTTTTTCTCTGCTTTCTCAGTCTGTTTCCTAGTGCCGGTTTGAAGTTCCTGCAGTTTTCACTGTAAAACCGAGTTGGAGCTAGTACCTCCCCATATATATGTATGGAATGGAGTTTGCAACTGAAAAGAAACTTTGTGTTCCCAACAAGCTAGGTGAAGGACGGCTTTCACACACACTTATCTCTCAGAACTGAGCAAGTGGAGAGACGTTCGTTCATCTAGCACCAAGGGAACGGGTTGCAGGAGACACTTTTTCTCTGCTTTCTCAGTCTGTTTCCTAGTGCCGGTTTGAAGTTCCTGCAGTTTTCACTGTAAAACCGAGTTGGAGCTAGTACCTCCCCATATATATGTATGGAATGGAGTTTGCAACTGAAAAGAAACTTTGTGTTCCCAACAAGCTAGGTGAAGGACGGCTTTCACACACACTTATCTCTCAGAACTGAGCAAGTGGAGAGACGTTCGTTCATCTAGCACCAAGGGAACGGGTTGCAGGAGACACTTTTTCTCTGCTTTCTCAGTCTGTTTCCTAGTGCCGGTTTGAAGTTCCTGCAGTTTTCACTGTAAAACCGAGTTGGAGCTAGTACCTCCCCATATATATGTATGGAATGGAGTTTGCAACTGAAAAGAAACTTTGTGTTCCCAACAAGCTAGGTGAAGGACGGCTTTCACACACACTTATCTCTCAGAACTGAGCAAGTGGAGAGACGTTCGTTCATCTAGCACCAAGGGAACGGGTTGCAGGAGACACTTTTTCTCTGCTTTCTCAGTCTGTTTCCTAGTGCCGGTTTGAAGTTCCTGCAGTTTTCACTGTAAAACCGAGTTGGAGCTAGTACCTCCCCATATATATGTATGGAATGGAGTTTGCAACTGAAAAGAAACTTTGTGTTCCCAACAAGCTAGGTGAAGGACGGCTTTCACACACACTTATCTCTCAGAACTGAGCAAGTGGAGAGACGTTCGTTCATCTAGCACCAAGGGAACGGGTTGCAGGAGACACTTTTTCTCTGCTTTCTCAGTCTGTTTCCTAGTGCCGGTTTGAAGTTCCTGCAGTTTTCACTGTAAAACCGAGTTGGAGCTAGTACCTCCCCATATATATGTATGGAATGGAGTTTGCAACTGAAAAGAAACTTTGTGTTCCCAACAAGCTAGGTGAAGGACGGCTTTCACACACACTTATCTCTCAGAACTGAGCAAGTGGAGAGACGTTCGTTCATCTAGCACCAAGGGAACGGGTTGCAGGAGACACTTTTTCTCTGCTTTCTCAGTCTGTTTCCTAGTGCCGGTTTGAAGTTCCTGCAGTTTTCACTGTAAAACCGAGTTGGAGCTAGTACCTCCCCATATATATGTATGGAATGGAGTTTGCAACTGAAAAGAAACTTTGTGTTCCCAACAAGCTAGGTGAAGGACGGCTTTCACACACACTTATCTCTCAGAACTGAGCAAGTGGAGAGACGTTCGTTCATCTAGCACCAAGGGAACGGGTTGCAGGAGACACTTTTTCTCTGCTTTCTCAGTCTGTTTCCTAGTGCCGGTTTGAAGTTCCTGCAGTTTTCACTGTAAAACCGAGTTGGAGCTAGTACCTCCCCATATATATGTATGGAATGGAGTTTGCAACTGAAAAGAAACTTTGTGTTCCCAACAAGCTAGGTGAAGGACGGCTTTCACACACACTTATCTCTCAGAACTGAGCAAGTGGAGAGACGTTCGTTCATCTAGCACCAAGGGAACGGGTTGCAGGAGACACTTTTTCTCTGCTTTCTCAGTCTGTTTCCTAGTGCCGGTTTGAAGTTCCTGCAGTTTTCACTGTAAAACCGAGTTGGAGCTAGTACCTCCCCATATATATGTATGGAATGGAGTTTGCAACTGAAAAGAAACTTTGTGTTCCCAACAAGCTAGGTGAAGGACGGCTTTCACACACACTTATCTCTCAGAACTGAGCAAGTGGAGAGACGTTCGTTCATCTAGCACCAAGGGAACGGGTTGCAGGAGACACTTTTTCTCTGCTTTCTCAGTCTGTTTCCTAGTGCCGGTTTGAAGTTCCTGCAGTTTTCACTGTAAAACCGAGTTGGAGCTAGTACCTCCCCATATATATGTATGGAATGGAGTTTGCAACTGAAAAGAAACTTTGTGTTCCCAACAAGCTAGGTGAAGGACGGCTTTCACACACACTTATCTCTCAGAACTGAGCAAGTGGAGAGACGTTCGTTCATCTAGCACCAAGGGAACGGGTTGCAGGAGACACTTTTTCTCTGCTTTCTCAGTCTGTTTCCTAGTGCCGGTTTGAAGTTCCTGCAGTTTTCACTGTAAAACCGAGTTGGAGCTAGTACCTCCCCATATATATGTATGGAATGGAGTTTGCAACTGAAAAGAAACTTTGTGTTCCCAACAAGCTAGGTGAAGGACGGCTTTCACACACACTTATCTCTCAGAACTGAGCAAGTGGAGAGACGTTCGTTCATCTAGCACCAAGGGAACGGGTTGCAGGAGACACTTTTTCTCTGCTTTCTCAGTCTGTTTCCTAGTGCCGGTTTGAAGTTCCTGCAGTTTTCACTGTAAAACCGAGTTGGAGCTAGTACCTCCCCATATATATGTATGGAATGGAGTTTGCAACTGAAAAGAAACTTTGTGTTCCCAACAAGCTAGGTGAAGGACGGCTTTCACACACACTTATCTCTCAGAACTGAGCAAGTGGAGAGACGTTCGTTCATCTAGCACCAAGGGAACGGGTTGCAGGAGACACTTTTTCTCTGCTTTCTCAGTCTGTTTCCTAGTGCCGGTTTGAAGTTCCTGCAGTTTTCACTGTAAAACCGAGTTGGAGCTAGTACCTCCCCATATATATGTATGGAATGGAGTTTGCAACTGAAAAGAAACTTTGTGTTCCCAACAAGCTAGGTGAAGGACGGCTTTCACACACACTTATCTCTCAGAACTGAGCAAGTGGAGAGACGTTCGTTCATCTAGCACCAAGGGAACGGGTTGCAGGAGACACTTTTTCTCTGCTTTCTCAGTCTGTTTCCTAGTGCCGGTTTGAAGTTCCTGCAGTTTTCACTGTAAAACCGAGTTGGAGCTAGTACCTCCCCATATATATGTATGGAATGGAGTTTGCAACTGAAAAGAAACTTTGTGTTCCCAACAAGCTAGGTGAAGGACGGCTTTCACACACACTTATCTCTCAGAACTGAGCAAGTGGAGAGACGTTCGTTCATCTAGCACCAAGGGAACGGGTTGCAGGAGACACTTTTTCTCTGCTTTCTCAGTCTGTTTCCTAGTGCCGGTTTGAAGTTCCTGCAGTTTTCACTGTAAAACCGAGTTGGAGCTAGTACCTCCCCATATATATGTATGGAATGGAGTTTGCAACTGAAAAGAAACTTTGTGTTCCCAACAAGCTAGGTGAAGGACGGCTTTCACACACACTTATCTCTCAGAACTGAGCAAGTGGAGAGACGTTCGTTCATCTAGCACCAAGGGAACGGGTTGCAGGAGACACTTTTTCTCTGCTTTCTCAGTCTGTTTCCTAGTGCCGGTTTGAAGTTCCTGCAGTTTTCACTGTAAAACCGAGTTGGAGCTAGTACCTCCCCATATATATGTATGGAATGGAGTTTGCAACTGAAAAGAAACTTTGTGTTCCCAACAAGCTAGGTGAAGGACGGCTTTCACACACACTTATCTCTCAGAACTGAGCAAGTGGAGAGACGTTCGTTCATCTAGCACCAAGGGAACGGGTTGCAGGAGACACTTTTTCTCTGCTTTCTCAGTCTGTTTCCTAGTGCCGGTTTGAAGTTCCTGCAGTTTTCACTGTAAAACCGAGTTGGAGCTAGTACCTCCCCATATATATGTATGGAATGGAGTTTGCAACTGAAAAGAAACTTTGTGTTCCCAACAAGCTAGGTGAAGGACGGCTTTCACACACACTTATCTCTCAGAACTGAGCAAGTGGAGAGACGTTCGTTCATCTAGCACCAAGGGAACGGGTTGCAGGAGACACTTTTTCTCTGCTTTCTCAGTCTGTTTCCTAGTGCCGGTTTGAAGTTCCTGCAGTTTTCACTGTAAAACCGAGTTGGAGCTAGTACCTCCCCATATATATGTATGGAATGGAGTTTGCAACTGAAAAGAAACTTTGTGTTCCCAACAAGCTAGGTGAAGGACGGCTTTCACACACACTTATCTCTCAGAACTGAGCAAGTGGAGAGACGTTCGTTCATCTAGCACCAAGGGAACGGGTTGCAGGAGACACTTTTTCTCTGCTTTCTCAGTCTGTTTCCTAGTGCCGGTTTGAAGTTCCTGCAGTTTTCACTGTAAAACCGAGTTGGAGCTAGTACCTCCCCATATATATGTATGGAATGGAGTTTGCAACTGAAAAGAAACTTTGTGTTCCCAACAAGCTAGGTGAAGGACGGCTTTCACACACACTTATCTCTCAGAACTGAGCAAGTGGAGAGACGTTCGTTCATCTAGCACCAAGGGAACGGGTTGCAGGAGACACTTTTTCTCTGCTTTCTCAGTCTGTTTCCTAGTGCCGGTTTGAAGTTCCTGCAGTTTTCACTGTAAAACCGAGTTGGAGCTAGTACCTCCCCATATATATGTATGGAATGGAGTTTGCAACTGAAAAGAAACTTTGTGTTCCCAACAAGCTAGGTGAAGGACGGCTTTCACACACACTTATCTCTCAGAACTGAGCAAGTGGAGAGACGTTCGTTCATCTAGCACCAAGGGAACGGGTTGCAGGAGACACTTTTTCTCTGCTTTCTCAGTCTGTTTCCTAGTGCCGGTTTGAAGTTCCTGCAGTTTTCACTGTAAAACCGAGTTGGAGCTAGTACCTCCCCATATATATGTATGGAATGGAGTTTGCAACTGAAAAGAAACTTTGTGTTCCCAACAAGCTAGGTGAAGGACGGCTTTCACACACACTTATCTCTCAGAACTGAGCAAGTGGAGAGACGTTCGTTCATCTAGCACCAAGGGAACGGGTTGCAGGAGACACTTTTTCTCTGCTTTCTCAGTCTGTTTCCTAGTGCCGGTTTGAAGTTCCTGCAGTTTTCACTGTAAAACCGAGTTGGAGCTAGTACCTCCCCATATATATGTATGGAATGGAGTTTGCAACTGAAAAGAAACTTTGTGTTCCCAACAAGCTAGGTGAAGGACGGCTTTCACACACACTTATCTCTCAGAACTGAGCAAGTGGAGAGACGTTCGTTCATCTAGCACCAAGGGAACGGGTTGCAGGAGACACTTTTTCTCTGCTTTCTCAGTCTGTTTCCTAGTGCCGGTTTGAAGTTCCTGCAGTTTTCACTGTAAAACCGAGTTGGAGCTAGTACCTCCCCATATATATGTATGGAATGGAGTTTGCAACTGAAAAGAAACTTTGTGTTCCCAACAAGCTAGGTGAAGGACGGCTTTCACACACACTTATCTCTCAGAACTGAGCAAGTGGAGAGACGTTCGTTCATCTAGCACCAAGGGAACGGGTTGCAGGAGACACTTTTTCTCTGCTTTCTCAGTCTGTTTCCTAGTGCCGGTTTGAAGTTCCTGCAGTTTTCACTGTAAAACCGAGTTGGAGCTAGTACCTCCCCATATATATGTATGGAATGGAGTTTGCAACTGAAAAGAAACTTTGTGTTCCCAACAAGCTAGGTGAAGGACGGCTTTCACACACACTTATCTCTCAGAACTGAGCAAGTGGAGAGACGTTCGTTCATCTAGCACCAAGGGAACGGGTTGCAGGAGACACTTTTTCTCTGCTTTCTCAGTCTGTTTCCTAGTGCCGGTTTGAAGTTCCTGCAGTTTTCACTGTAAAACCGAGTTGGAGCTAGTACCTCCCCATATATATGTATGGAATGGAGTTTGCAACTGAAAAGAAACTTTGTGTTCCCAACAAGCTAGGTGAAGGACGGCTTTCACACACACTTATCTCTCAGAACTGAGCAAGTGGAGAGACGTTCGTTCATCTAGCACCAAGGGAACGGGTTGCAGGAGACACTTTTTCTCTGCTTTCTCAGTCTGTTTCCTAGTGCCGGTTTGAAGTTCCTGCAGTTTTCACTGTAAAACCGAGTTGGAGCTAGTACCTCCCCATATATATGTATGGAATGGAGTTTGCAACTGAAAAGAAACTTTGTGTTCCCAACAAGCTAGGTGAAGGACGGCTTTCACACACACTTATCTCTCAGAACTGAGCAAGTGGAGAGACGTTCGTTCATCTAGCACCAAGGGAACGGGTTGCAGGAGACACTTTTTCTCTGCTTTCTCAGTCTGTTTCCTAGTGCCGGTTTGAAGTTCCTGCAGTTTTCACTGTAAAACCGAGTTGGAGCTAGTACCTCCCCATATATATGTATGGAATGGAGTTTGCAACTGAAAAGAAACTTTGTGTTCCCAACAAGCTAGGTGAAGGACGGCTTTCACACACACTTATCTCTCAGAACTGAGCAAGTGGAGAGACGTTCGTTCATCTAGCACCAAGGGAACGGGTTGCAGGAGACACTTTTTCTCTGCTTTCTCAGTCTGTTTCCTAGTGCCGGTTTGAAGTTCCTGCAGTTTTCACTGTAAAACCGAGTTGGAGCTAGTACCTCCCCATATATATGTATGGAATGGAGTTTGCAACTGAAAAGAAACTTTGTGTTCCCAACAAGCTAGGTGAAGGACGGCTTTCACACACACTTATCTCTCAGAACTGAGCAAGTGGAGAGACGTTCGTTCATCTAGCACCAAGGGAACGGGTTGCAGGAGACACTTTTTCTCTGCTTTCTCAGTCTGTTTCCTAGTGCCGGTTTGAAGTTCCTGCAGTTTTCACTGTAAAACCGAGTTGGAGCTAGTACCTCCCCATATATATGTATGGAATGGAGTTTGCAACTGAAAAGAAACTTTGTGTTCCCAACAAGCTAGGTGAAGGACGGCTTTCACACACACTTATCTCTCAGAACTGAGCAAGTGGAGAGACGTTCGTTCATCTAGCACCAAGGGAACGGGTTGCAGGAGACACTTTTTCTCTGCTTTCTCAGTCTGTTTCCTAGTGCCGGTTTGAAGTTCCTGCAGTTTTCACTGTAAAACCGAGTTGGAGCTAGTACCTCCCCATATATATGTATGGAATGGAGTTTGCAACTGAAAAGAAACTTTGTGTTCCCAACAAGCTAGGTGAAGGACGGCTTTCACACACACTTATCTCTCAGAACTGAGCAAGTGGAGAGACGTTCGTTCATCTAGCACCAAGGGAACGGGTTGCAGGAGACACTTTTTCTCTGCTTTCTCAGTCTGTTTCCTAGTGCCGGTTTGAAGTTCCTGCAGTTTTCACTGTAAAACCGAGTTGGAGCTAGTACCTCCCCATATATATGTATGGAATGGAGTTTGCAACTGAAAAGAAACTTTGTGTTCCCAACAAGCTAGGTGAAGGACGGCTTTCACACACACTTATCTCTCAGAACTGAGCAAGTGGAGAGACGTTCGTTCATCTAGCACCAAGGGAACGGGTTGCAGGAGACACTTTTTCTCTGCTTTCTCAGTCTGTTTCCTAGTGCCGGTTTGAAGTTCCTGCAGTTTTCACTGTAAAACCGAGTTGGAGCTAGTACCTCCCCATATATATGTATGGAATGGAGTTTGCAACTGAAAAGAAACTTTGTGTTCCCAACAAGCTAGGTGAAGGACGGCTTTCACACACACTTATCTCTCAGAACTGAGCAAGTGGAGAGACGTTCGTTCATCTAGCACCAAGGGAACGGGTTGCAGGAGACACTTTTTCTCTGCTTTCTCAGTCTGTTTCCTAGTGCCGGTTTGAAGTTCCTGCAGTTTTCACTGTAAAACCGAGTTGGAGCTAGTACCTCCCCATATATATGTATGGAATGGAGTTTGCAACTGAAAAGAAACTTTGTGTTCCCAACAAGCTAGGTGAAGGACGGCTTTCACACACACTTATCTCTCAGAACTGAGCAAGTGGAGAGACGTTCGTTCATCTAGCACCAAGGGAACGGGTTGCAGGAGACACTTTTTCTCTGCTTTCTCAGTCTGTTTCCTAGTGCCGGTTTGAAGTTCCTGCAGTTTTCACTGTAAAACCGAGTTGGAGCTAGTACCTCCCCATATATATGTATGGAATGGAGTTTGCAACTGAAAAGAAACTTTGTGTTCCCAACAAGCTAGGTGAAGGACGGCTTTCACACACACTTATCTCTCAGAACTGAGCAAGTGGAGAGACGTTCGTTCATCTAGCACCAAGGGAACGGGTTGCAGGAGACACTTTTTCTCTGCTTTCTCAGTCTGTTTCCTAGTGCCGGTTTGAAGTTCCTGCAGTTTTCACTGTAAAACCGAGTTGGAGCTAGTACCTCCCCATATATATGTATGGAATGGAGTTTGCAACTGAAAAGAAACTTTGTGTTCCCAACAAGCTAGGTGAAGGACGGCTTTCACACACACTTATCTCTCAGAACTGAGCAAGTGGAGAGACGTTCGTTCATCTAGCACCAAGGGAACGGGTTGCAGGAGACACTTTTTCTCTGCTTTCTCAGTCTGTTTCCTAGTGCCGGTTTGAAGTTCCTGCAGTTTTCACTGTAAAACCGAGTTGGAGCTAGTACCTCCCCATATATATGTATGGAATGGAGTTTGCAACTGAAAAGAAACTTTGTGTTCCCAACAAGCTAGGTGAAGGACGGCTTTCACACACACTTATCTCTCAGAACTGAGCAAGTGGAGAGACGTTCGTTCATCTAGCACCAAGGGAACGGGTTGCAGGAGACACTTTTTCTCTGCTTTCTCAGTCTGTTTCCTAGTGCCGGTTTGAAGTTCCTGCAGTTTTCACTGTAAAACCGAGTTGGAGCTAGTACCTCCCCATATATATGTATGGAATGGAGTTTGCAACTGAAAAGAAACTTTGTGTTCCCAACAAGCTAGGTGAAGGACGGCTTTCACACACACTTATCTCTCAGAACTGAGCAAGTGGAGAGACGTTCGTTCATCTAGCACCAAGGGAACGGGTTGCAGGAGACACTTTTTCTCTGCTTTCTCAGTCTGTTTCCTAGTGCCGGTTTGAAGTTCCTGCAGTTTTCACTGTAAAACCGAGTTGGAGCTAGTACCTCCCCATATATATGTATGGAATGGAGTTTGCAACTGAAAAGAAACTTTGTGTTCCCAACAAGCTAGGTGAAGGACGGCTTTCACACACACTTATCTCTCAGAACTGAGCAAGTGGAGAGACGTTCGTTCATCTAGCACCAAGGGAACGGGTTGCAGGAGACACTTTTTCTCTGCTTTCTCAGTCTGTTTCCTAGTGCCGGTTTGAAGTTCCTGCAGTTTTCACTGTAAAACCGAGTTGGAGCTAGTACCTCCCCATATATATGTATGGAATGGAGTTTGCAACTGAAAAGAAACTTTGTGTTCCCAACAAGCTAGGTGAAGGACGGCTTTCACACACACTTATCTCTCAGAACTGAGCAAGTGGAGAGACGTTCGTTCATCTAGCACCAAGGGAACGGGTTGCAGGAGACACTTTTTCTCTGCTTTCTCAGTCTGTTTCCTAGTGCCGGTTTGAAGTTCCTGCAGTTTTCACTGTAAAACCGAGTTGGAGCTAGTACCTCCCCATATATATGTATGGAATGGAGTTTGCAACTGAAAAGAAACTTTGTGTTCCCAACAAGCTAGGTGAAGGACGGCTTTCACACACACTTATCTCTCAGAACTGAGCAAGTGGAGAGACGTTCGTTCATCTAGCACCAAGGGAACGGGTTGCAGGAGACACTTTTTCTCTGCTTTCTCAGTCTGTTTCCTAGTGCCGGTTTGAAGTTCCTGCAGTTTTCACTGTAAAACCGAGTTGGAGCTAGTACCTCCCCATATATATGTATGGAATGGAGTTTGCAACTGAAAAGAAACTTTGTGTTCCCAACAAGCTAGGTGAAGGACGGCTTTCACACACACTTATCTCTCAGAACTGAGCAAGTGGAGAGACGTTCGTTCATCTAGCACCAAGGGAACGGGTTGCAGGAGACACTTTTTCTCTGCTTTCTCAGTCTGTTTCCTAGTGCCGGTTTGAAGTTCCTGCAGTTTTCACTGTAAAACCGAGTTGGAGCTAGTACCTCCCCATATATATGTATGGAATGGAGTTTGCAACTGAAAAGAAACTTTGTGTTCCCAACAAGCTAGGTGAAGGACGGCTTTCACACACACTTATCTCTCAGAACTGAGCAAGTGGAGAGACGTTCGTTCATCTAGCACCAAGGGAACGGGTTGCAGGAGACACTTTTTCTCTGCTTTCTCAGTCTGTTTCCTAGTGCCGGTTTGAAGTTCCTGCAGTTTTCACTGTAAAACCGAGTTGGAGCTAGTACCTCCCCATATATATGTATGGAATGGAGTTTGCAACTGAAAAGAAACTTTGTGTTCCCAACAAGCTAGGTGAAGGACGGCTTTCACACACACTTATCTCTCAGAACTGAGCAAGTGGAGAGACGTTCGTTCATCTAGCACCAAGGGAACGGGTTGCAGGAGACACTTTTTCTCTGCTTTCTCAGTCTGTTTCCTAGTGCCGGTTTGAAGTTCCTGCAGTTTTCACTGTAAAACCGAGTTGGAGCTAGTACCTCCCCATATATATGTATGGAATGGAGTTTGCAACTGAAAAGAAACTTTGTGTTCCCAACAAGCTAGGTGAAGGACGGCTTTCACACACACTTATCTCTCAGAACTGAGCAAGTGGAGAGACGTTCGTTCATCTAGCACCAAGGGAACGGGTTGCAGGAGACACTTTTTCTCTGCTTTCTCAGTCTGTTTCCTAGTGCCGGTTTGAAGTTCCTGCAGTTTTCACTGTAAAACCGAGTTGGAGCTAGTACCTCCCCATATATATGTATGGAATGGAGTTTGCAACTGAAAAGAAACTTTGTGTTCCCAACAAGCTAGGTGAAGGACGGCTTTCACACACACTTATCTCTCAGAACTGAGCAAGTGGAGAGACGTTCGTTCATCTAGCACCAAGGGAACGGGTTGCAGGAGACACTTTTTCTCTGCTTTCTCAGTCTGTTTCCTAGTGCCGGTTTGAAGTTCCTGCAGTTTTCACTGTAAAACCGAGTTGGAGCTAGTACCTCCCCATATATATGTATGGAATGGAGTTTGCAACTGAAAAGAAACTTTGTGTTCCCAACAAGCTAGGTGAAGGACGGCTTTCACACACACTTATCTCTCAGAACTGAGCAAGTGGAGAGACGTTCGTTCATCTAGCACCAAGGGAACGGGTTGCAGGAGACACTTTTTCTCTGCTTTCTCAGTCTGTTTCCTAGTGCCGGTTTGAAGTTCCTGCAGTTTTCACTGTAAAACCGAGTTGGAGCTAGTACCTCCCCATATATATGTATGGAATGGAGTTTGCAACTGAAAAGAAACTTTGTGTTCCCAACAAGCTAGGTGAAGGACGGCTTTCACACACACTTATCTCTCAGAACTGAGCAAGTGGAGAGACGTTCGTTCATCTAGCACCAAGGGAACGGGTTGCAGGAGACACTTTTTCTCTGCTTTCTCAGTCTGTTTCCTAGTGCCGGTTTGAAGTTCCTGCAGTTTTCACTGTAAAACCGAGTTGGAGCTAGTACCTCCCCATATATATGTATGGAATGGAGTTTGCAACTGAAAAGAAACTTTGTGTTCCCAACAAGCTAGGTGAAGGACGGCTTTCACACACACTTATCTCTCAGAACTGAGCAAGTGGAGAGACGTTCGTTCATCTAGCACCAAGGGAACGGGTTGCAGGAGACACTTTTTCTCTGCTTTCTCAGTCTGTTTCCTAGTGCCGGTTTGAAGTTCCTGCAGTTTTCACTGTAAAACCGAGTTGGAGCTAGTACCTCCCCATATATATGTATGGAATGGAGTTTGCAACTGAAAAGAAACTTTGTGTTCCCAACAAGCTAGGTGAAGGACGGCTTTCACACACACTTATCTCTCAGAACTGAGCAAGTGGAGAGACGTTCGTTCATCTAGCACCAAGGGAACGGGTTGCAGGAGACACTTTTTCTCTGCTTTCTCAGTCTGTTTCCTAGTGCCGGTTTGAAGTTCCTGCAGTTTTCACTGTAAAACCGAGTTGGAGCTAGTACCTCCCCATATATATGTATGGAATGGAGTTTGCAACTGAAAAGAAACTTTGTGTTCCCAACAAGCTAGGTGAAGGACGGCTTTCACACACACTTATCTCTCAGAACTGAGCAAGTGGAGAGACGTTCGTTCATCTAGCACCAAGGGAACGGGTTGCAGGAGACACTTTTTCTCTGCTTTCTCAGTCTGTTTCCTAGTGCCGGTTTGAAGTTCCTGCAGTTTTCACTGTAAAACCGAGTTGGAGCTAGTACCTCCCCATATATATGTATGGAATGGAGTTTGCAACTGAAAAGAAACTTTGTGTTCCCAACAAGCTAGGTGAAGGACGGCTTTCACACACACTTATCTCTCAGAACTGAGCAAGTGGAGAGACGTTCGTTCATCTAGCACCAAGGGAACGGGTTGCAGGAGACACTTTTTCTCTGCTTTCTCAGTCTGTTTCCTAGTGCCGGTTTGAAGTTCCTGCAGTTTTCACTGTAAAACCGAGTTGGAGCTAGTACCTCCCCATATATATGTATGGAATGGAGTTTGCAACTGAAAAGAAACTTTGTGTTCCCAACAAGCTAGGTGAAGGACGGCTTTCACACACACTTATCTCTCAGAACTGAGCAAGTGGAGAGACGTTCGTTCATCTAGCACCAAGGGAACGGGTTGCAGGAGACACTTTTTCTCTGCTTTCTCAGTCTGTTTCCTAGTGCCGGTTTGAAGTTCCTGCAGTTTTCACTGTAAAACCGAGTTGGAGCTAGTACCTCCCCATATATATGTATGGAATGGAGTTTGCAACTGAAAAGAAACTTTGTGTTCCCAACAAGCTAGGTGAAGGACGGCTTTCACACACACTTATCTCTCAGAACTGAGCAAGTGGAGAGACGTTCGTTCATCTAGCACCAAGGGAACGGGTTGCAGGAGACACTTTTTCTCTGCTTTCTCAGTCTGTTTCCTAGTGCCGGTTTGAAGTTCCTGCAGTTTTCACTGTAAAACCGAGTTGGAGCTAGTACCTCCCCATATATATGTATGGAATGGAGTTTGCAACTGAAAAGAAACTTTGTGTTCCCAACAAGCTAGGTGAAGGACGGCTTTCACACACACTTATCTCTCAGAACTGAGCAAGTGGAGAGACGTTCGTTCATCTAGCACCAAGGGAACGGGTTGCAGGAGACACTTTTTCTCTGCTTTCTCAGTCTGTTTCCTAGTGCCGGTTTGAAGTTCCTGCAGTTTTCACTGTAAAACCGAGTTGGAGCTAGTACCTCCCCATATATATGTATGGAATGGAGTTTGCAACTGAAAAGAAACTTTGTGTTCCCAACAAGCTAGGTGAAGGACGGCTTTCACACACACTTATCTCTCAGAACTGAGCAAGTGGAGAGACGTTCGTTCATCTAGCACCAAGGGAACGGGTTGCAGGAGACACTTTTTCTCTGCTTTCTCAGTCTGTTTCCTAGTGCCGGTTTGAAGTTCCTGCAGTTTTCACTGTAAAACCGAGTTGGAGCTAGTACCTCCCCATATATATGTATGGAATGGAGTTTGCAACTGAAAAGAAACTTTGTGTTCCCAACAAGCTAGGTGAAGGACGGCTTTCACACACACTTATCTCTCAGAACTGAGCAAGTGGAGAGACGTTCGTTCATCTAGCACCAAGGGAACGGGTTGCAGGAGACACTTTTTCTCTGCTTTCTCAGTCTGTTTCCTAGTGCCGGTTTGAAGTTCCTGCAGTTTTCACTGTAAAACCGAGTTGGAGCTAGTACCTCCCCATATATATGTATGGAATGGAGTTTGCAACTGAAAAGAAACTTTGTGTTCCCAACAAGCTAGGTGAAGGACGGCTTTCACACACACTTATCTCTCAGAACTGAGCAAGTGGAGAGACGTTCGTTCATCTAGCACCAAGGGAACGGGTTGCAGGAGACACTTTTTCTCTGCTTTCTCAGTCTGTTTCCTAGTGCCGGTTTGAAGTTCCTGCAGTTTTCACTGTAAAACCGAGTTGGAGCTAGTACCTCCCCATATATATGTATGGAATGGAGTTTGCAACTGAAAAGAAACTTTGTGTTCCCAACAAGCTAGGTGAAGGACGGCTTTCACACACACTTATCTCTCAGAACTGAGCAAGTGGAGAGACGTTCGTTCATCTAGCACCAAGGGAACGGGTTGCAGGAGACACTTTTTCTCTGCTTTCTCAGTCTGTTTCCTAGTGCCGGTTTGAAGTTCCTGCAGTTTTCACTGTAAAACCGAGTTGGAGCTAGTACCTCCCCATATATATGTATGGAATGGAGTTTGCAACTGAAAAGAAACTTTGTGTTCCCAACAAGCTAGGTGAAGGACGGCTTTCACACACACTTATCTCTCAGAACTGAGCAAGTGGAGAGACGTTCGTTCATCTAGCACCAAGGGAACGGGTTGCAGGAGACACTTTTTCTCTGCTTTCTCAGTCTGTTTCCTAGTGCCGGTTTGAAGTTCCTGCAGTTTTCACTGTAAAACCGAGTTGGAGCTAGTACCTCCCCATATATATGTATGGAATGGAGTTTGCAACTGAAAAGAAACTTTGTGTTCCCAACAAGCTAGGTGAAGGACGGCTTTCACACACACTTATCTCTCAGAACTGAGCAAGTGGAGAGACGTTCGTTCATCTAGCACCAAGGGAACGGGTTGCAGGAGACACTTTTTCTCTGCTTTCTCAGTCTGTTTCCTAGTGCCGGTTTGAAGTTCCTGCAGTTTTCACTGTAAAACCGAGTTGGAGCTAGTACCTCCCCATATATATGTATGGAATGGAGTTTGCAACTGAAAAGAAACTTTGTGTTCCCAACAAGCTAGGTGAAGGACGGCTTTCACACACACTTATCTCTCAGAACTGAGCAAGTGGAGAGACGTTCGTTCATCTAGCACCAAGGGAACGGGTTGCAGGAGACACTTTTTCTCTGCTTTCTCAGTCTGTTTCCTAGTGCCGGTTTGAAGTTCCTGCAGTTTTCACTGTAAAACCGAGTTGGAGCTAGTACCTCCCCATATATATGTATGGAATGGAGTTTGCAACTGAAAAGAAACTTTGTGTTCCCAACAAGCTAGGTGAAGGACGGCTTTCACACACACTTATCTCTCAGAACTGAGCAAGTGGAGAGACGTTCGTTCATCTAGCACCAAGGGAACGGGTTGCAGGAGACACTTTTTCTCTGCTTTCTCAGTCTGTTTCCTAGTGCCGGTTTGAAGTTCCTGCAGTTTTCACTGTAAAACCGAGTTGGAGCTAGTACCTCCCCATATATATGTATGGAATGGAGTTTGCAACTGAAAAGAAACTTTGTGTTCCCAACAAGCTAGGTGAAGGACGGCTTTCACACACACTTATCTCTCAGAACTGAGCAAGTGGAGAGACGTTCGTTCATCTAGCACCAAGGGAACGGGTTGCAGGAGACACTTTTTCTCTGCTTTCTCAGTCTGTTTCCTAGTGCCGGTTTGAAGTTCCTGCAGTTTTCACTGTAAAACCGAGTTGGAGCTAGTACCTCCCCATATATATGTATGGAATGGAGTTTGCAACTGAAAAGAAACTTTGTGTTCCCAACAAGCTAGGTGAAGGACGGCTTTCACACACACTTATCTCTCAGAACTGAGCAAGTGGAGAGACGTTCGTTCATCTAGCACCAAGGGAACGGGTTGCAGGAGACACTTTTTCTCTGCTTTCTCAGTCTGTTTCCTAGTGCCGGTTTGAAGTTCCTGCAGTTTTCACTGTAAAACCGAGTTGGAGCTAGTACCTCCCCATATATATGTATGGAATGGAGTTTGCAACTGAAAAGAAACTTTGTGTTCCCAACAAGCTAGGTGAAGGACGGCTTTCACACACACTTATCTCTCAGAACTGAGCAAGTGGAGAGACGTTCGTTCATCTAGCACCAAGGGAACGGGTTGCAGGAGACACTTTTTCTCTGCTTTCTCAGTCTGTTTCCTAGTGCCGGTTTGAAGTTCCTGCAGTTTTCACTGTAAAACCGAGTTGGAGCTAGTACCTCCCCATATATATGTATGGAATGGAGTTTGCAACTGAAAAGAAACTTTGTGTTCCCAACAAGCTAGGTGAAGGACGGCTTTCACACACACTTATCTCTCAGAACTGAGCAAGTGGAGAGACGTTCGTTCATCTAGCACCAAGGGAACGGGTTGCAGGAGACACTTTTTCTCTGCTTTCTCAGTCTGTTTCCTAGTGCCGGTTTGAAGTTCCTGCAGTTTTCACTGTAAAACCGAGTTGGAGCTAGTACCTCCCCATATATATGTATGGAATGGAGTTTGCAACTGAAAAGAAACTTTGTGTTCCCAACAAGCTAGGTGAAGGACGGCTTTCACACACACTTATCTCTCAGAACTGAGCAAGTGGAGAGACGTTCGTTCATCTAGCACCAAGGGAACGGGTTGCAGGAGACACTTTTTCTCTGCTTTCTCAGTCTGTTTCCTAGTGCCGGTTTGAAGTTCCTGCAGTTTTCACTGTAAAACCGAGTTGGAGCTAGTACCTCCCCATATATATGTATGGAATGGAGTTTGCAACTGAAAAGAAACTTTGTGTTCCCAACAAGCTAGGTGAAGGACGGCTTTCACACACACTTATCTCTCAGAACTGAGCAAGTGGAGAGACGTTCGTTCATCTAGCACCAAGGGAACGGGTTGCAGGAGACACTTTTTCTCTGCTTTCTCAGTCTGTTTCCTAGTGCCGGTTTGAAGTTCCTGCAGTTTTCACTGTAAAACCGAGTTGGAGCTAGTACCTCCCCATATATATGTATGGAATGGAGTTTGCAACTGAAAAGAAACTTTGTGTTCCCAACAAGCTAGGTGAAGGACGGCTTTCACACACACTTATCTCTCAGAACTGAGCAAGTGGAGAGACGTTCGTTCATCTAGCACCAAGGGAACGGGTTGCAGGAGACACTTTTTCTCTGCTTTCTCAGTCTGTTTCCTAGTGCCGGTTTGAAGTTCCTGCAGTTTTCACTGTAAAACCGAGTTGGAGCTAGTACCTCCCCATATATATGTATGGAATGGAGTTTGCAACTGAAAAGAAACTTTGTGTTCCCAACAAGCTAGGTGAAGGACGGCTTTCACACACACTTATCTCTCAGAACTGAGCAAGTGGAGAGACGTTCGTTCATCTAGCACCAAGGGAACGGGTTGCAGGAGACACTTTTTCTCTGCTTTCTCAGTCTGTTTCCTAGTGCCGGTTTGAAGTTCCTGCAGTTTTCACTGTAAAACCGAGTTGGAGCTAGTACCTCCCCATATATATGTATGGAATGGAGTTTGCAACTGAAAAGAAACTTTGTGTTCCCAACAAGCTAGGTGAAGGACGGCTTTCACACACACTTATCTCTCAGAACTGAGCAAGTGGAGAGACGTTCGTTCATCTAGCACCAAGGGAACGGGTTGCAGGAGACACTTTTTCTCTGCTTTCTCAGTCTGTTTCCTAGTGCCGGTTTGAAGTTCCTGCAGTTTTCACTGTAAAACCGAGTTGGAGCTAGTACCTCCCCATATATATGTATGGAATGGAGTTTGCAACTGAAAAGAAACTTTGTGTTCCCAACAAGCTAGGTGAAGGACGGCTTTCACACACACTTATCTCTCAGAACTGAGCAAGTGGAGAGACGTTCGTTCATCTAGCACCAAGGGAACGGGTTGCAGGAGACACTTTTTCTCTGCTTTCTCAGTCTGTTTCCTAGTGCCGGTTTGAAGTTCCTGCAGTTTTCACTGTAAAACCGAGTTGGAGCTAGTACCTCCCCATATATATGTATGGAATGGAGTTTGCAACTGAAAAGAAACTTTGTGTTCCCAACAAGCTAGGTGAAGGACGGCTTTCACACACACTTATCTCTCAGAACTGAGCAAGTGGAGAGACGTTCGTTCATCTAGCACCAAGGGAACGGGTTGCAGGAGACACTTTTTCTCTGCTTTCTCAGTCTGTTTCCTAGTGCCGGTTTGAAGTTCCTGCAGTTTTCACTGTAAAACCGAGTTGGAGCTAGTACCTCCCCATATATATGTATGGAATGGAGTTTGCAACTGAAAAGAAACTTTGTGTTCCCAACAAGCTAGGTGAAGGACGGCTTTCACACACACTTATCTCTCAGAACTGAGCAAGTGGAGAGACGTTCGTTCATCTAGCACCAAGGGAACGGGTTGCAGGAGACACTTTTTCTCTGCTTTCTCAGTCTGTTTCCTAGTGCCGGTTTGAAGTTCCTGCAGTTTTCACTGTAAAACCGAGTTGGAGCTAGTACCTCCCCATATATATGTATGGAATGGAGTTTGCAACTGAAAAGAAACTTTGTGTTCCCAACAAGCTAGGTGAAGGACGGCTTTCACACACACTTATCTCTCAGAACTGAGCAAGTGGAGAGACGTTCGTTCATCTAGCACCAAGGGAACGGGTTGCAGGAGACACTTTTTCTCTGCTTTCTCAGTCTGTTTCCTAGTGCCGGTTTGAAGTTCCTGCAGTTTTCACTGTAAAACCGAGTTGGAGCTAGTACCTCCCCATATATATGTATGGAATGGAGTTTGCAACTGAAAAGAAACTTTGTGTTCCCAACAAGCTAGGTGAAGGACGGCTTTCACACACACTTATCTCTCAGAACTGAGCAAGTGGAGAGACGTTCGTTCATCTAGCACCAAGGGAACGGGTTGCAGGAGACACTTTTTCTCTGCTTTCTCAGTCTGTTTCCTAGTGCCGGTTTGAAGTTCCTGCAGTTTTCACTGTAAAACCGAGTTGGAGCTAGTACCTCCCCATATATATGTATGGAATGGAGTTTGCAACTGAAAAGAAACTTTGTGTTCCCAACAAGCTAGGTGAAGGACGGCTTTCACACACACTTATCTCTCAGAACTGAGCAAGTGGAGAGACGTTCGTTCATCTAGCACCAAGGGAACGGGTTGCAGGAGACACTTTTTCTCTGCTTTCTCAGTCTGTTTCCTAGTGCCGGTTTGAAGTTCCTGCAGTTTTCACTGTAAAACCGAGTTGGAGCTAGTACCTCCCCATATATATGTATGGAATGGAGTTTGCAACTGAAAAGAAACTTTGTGTTCCCAACAAGCTAGGTGAAGGACGGCTTTCACACACACTTATCTCTCAGAACTGAGCAAGTGGAGAGACGTTCGTTCATCTAGCACCAAGGGAACGGGTTGCAGGAGACACTTTTTCTCTGCTTTCTCAGTCTGTTTCCTAGTGCCGGTTTGAAGTTCCTGCAGTTTTCACTGTAAAACCGAGTTGGAGCTAGTACCTCCCCATATATATGTATGGAATGGAGTTTGCAACTGAAAAGAAACTTTGTGTTCCCAACAAGCTAGGTGAAGGACGGCTTTCACACACACTTATCTCTCAGAACTGAGCAAGTGGAGAGACGTTCGTTCATCTAGCACCAAGGGAACGGGTTGCAGGAGACACTTTTTCTCTGCTTTCTCAGTCTGTTTCCTAGTGCCGGTTTGAAGTTCCTGCAGTTTTCACTGTAAAACCGAGTTGGAGCTAGTACCTCCCCATATATATGTATGGAATGGAGTTTGCAACTGAAAAGAAACTTTGTGTTCCCAACAAGCTAGGTGAAGGACGGCTTTCACACACACTTATCTCTCAGAACTGAGCAAGTGGAGAGACGTTCGTTCATCTAGCACCAAGGGAACGGGTTGCAGGAGACACTTTTTCTCTGCTTTCTCAGTCTGTTTCCTAGTGCCGGTTTGAAGTTCCTGCAGTTTTCACTGTAAAACCGAGTTGGAGCTAGTACCTCCCCATATATATGTATGGAATGGAGTTTGCAACTGAAAAGAAACTTTGTGTTCCCAACAAGCTAGGTGAAGGACGGCTTTCACACACACTTATCTCTCAGAACTGAGCAAGTGGAGAGACGTTCGTTCATCTAGCACCAAGGGAACGGGTTGCAGGAGACACTTTTTCTCTGCTTTCTCAGTCTGTTTCCTAGTGCCGGTTTGAAGTTCCTGCAGTTTTCACTGTAAAACCGAGTTGGAGCTAGTACCTCCCCATATATATGTATGGAATGGAGTTTGCAACTGAAAAGAAACTTTGTGTTCCCAACAAGCTAGGTGAAGGACGGCTTTCACACACACTTATCTCTCAGAACTGAGCAAGTGGAGAGACGTTCGTTCATCTAGCACCAAGGGAACGGGTTGCAGGAGACACTTTTTCTCTGCTTTCTCAGTCTGTTTCCTAGTGCCGGTTTGAAGTTCCTGCAGTTTTCACTGTAAAACCGAGTTGGAGCTAGTACCTCCCCATATATATGTATGGAATGGAGTTTGCAACTGAAAAGAAACTTTGTGTTCCCAACAAGCTAGGTGAAGGACGGCTTTCACACACACTTATCTCTCAGAACTGAGCAAGTGGAGAGACGTTCGTTCATCTAGCACCAAGGGAACGGGTTGCAGGAGACACTTTTTCTCTGCTTTCTCAGTCTGTTTCCTAGTGCCGGTTTGAAGTTCCTGCAGTTTTCACTGTAAAACCGAGTTGGAGCTAGTACCTCCCCATATATATGTATGGAATGGAGTTTGCAACTGAAAAGAAACTTTGTGTTCCCAACAAGCTAGGTGAAGGACGGCTTTCACACACACTTATCTCTCAGAACTGAGCAAGTGGAGAGACGTTCGTTCATCTAGCACCAAGGGAACGGGTTGCAGGAGACACTTTTTCTCTGCTTTCTCAGTCTGTTTCCTAGTGCCGGTTTGAAGTTCCTGCAGTTTTCACTGTAAAACCGAGTTGGAGCTAGTACCTCCCCATATATATGTATGGAATGGAGTTTGCAACTGAAAAGAAACTTTGTGTTCCCAACAAGCTAGGTGAAGGACGGCTTTCACACACACCTTATCTCTCA